>NW_011914963.1:0-88642 GCF_000151845.1 Pteropus vampyrus | reverse complement strand
CCTTCTTTGTCTTTTTTTACATTCTTTGTTTTAAAGTTAACTTTGTCAGAGTATTGCTACTTTGGCTTTTTTTTCATTTCTATTTGCACGGAATATCTTTTTCCACCTCTTTATTTTCAGTCTGTATGTGTCTTGATTTGAAGTGAGTCTCTTGAAAGCAGCATATAGGTGGATCATATTTTTAAATCCACTCATCCATCCTATGTCATTTTATTGGAACATTTAATCCATTTTCATTTAGTACATACTAGGTGTTGTAACATGTAATGACAACTAGAATTCTGTTGAAAAATAGTTTCCAAAGCATGGTTTTTCAAATATTTTTGACTGTAATCAACAATAAGAAACAAATTTTTACATCAAGGTTTTTATATACATGTACATATGTTTGTGTGTGTATAGCTCAAGCTAGTTCTATTTTTCATGGCATTTAAAGTTTACAGATATTTAGCATAAAATTTTTAAAAATCTGCACCTTAAGTGCAGGTGATCAAAGGAATCAAGTATCTGATTACTTAACATAAAGTATTTGTTTAATATGGGGACTAAAGAACATTCCAAGATTATTGAAACATATTCTAGGAAGTATTTTTATAACTCTCTAAAAGACAGAGGTAGAATAAAACGTATGTAAACTTAAGTTAAATAATGTAAAAGTATGCAAAGATAATGCAAAAAAGCACACGTATATGTGTCTTGCTTGAACTTGATGGTCACAGTCTCAGAGCAAAGCTTTTTCTAAGAAACACATATAATACTATTCCATGTTCTTTTTATTTATGAAGTTAGTCCAAAAGATTCTGCCTTGTACTCTATTAGCTTTCTTGATCATTTACAATTTTCTTTTTACGTGGTTATTGGTTAGGTATGTTTCATTGAATATTTTCATTTTGGACATCAGTTGTTGGAAAAATAAATGTGACACCTTTCTACTGAGTATATAGATCTATAATTGTACATTTGATTTATAACTTTTTCATTCCTAGGGAGTATTTTGGCTGCAAAATGAACCTCTTTTAACATTAACATAGTGCTTACTAAATTCTTACTTTTAGAATATTTTTTCTTATTCTAAAATCTACTAAAATATAATGTAGCAGTTGAGAATATGAGTTTTAAAATAAGACAAATCTGGGCTCAAATAATATCTCTGTTACTTACTTGTTGTGTATCCTTGGAAAATTACTCTAACTCTTCAAGCCTTAGTTTTATTATCTGTAAAAGGAGGTTAATTTGTACCTTACAATGCTGTTTTAAGAATAAAGGAAAATAAATGAGTTAGTATTACTCTATAAATGGCAGCCATTATTATTACTAATTTCTTTAATTTCTATAGCATAATATTGCCTGCTAAGTTTATTCATAGAATAATATGTTGTATTGGCAGATGATATTTGGTAGGAGAATGATTCCTTATAAAATAAATAATTTAAAATAACCTAGCACTTTATTCTTTGGAGTTTGTGAAGATATATATTTAGCGAACATATGAGCCAATGGCACATAATAAATTCTGTATTCTTAATTTAACAAGTGTGGTGGTTAATCTATGTATCAACTTTACTGGATCACAGGGTGCCCAGATATTTGGTTAAACATTATTTCTGGGTGTGTCTATGAGGGTGTTCCTAGATAAGATTAACTTTGGAATTGATAGACTGATTAAGCAGATTCTTCCCACTCCCTAGTGAAGGTGGGCATTACTTAATCTGTTGAGGGCCTAAATCAAACAAAAAGGAGGAGGAAGGGAGAATTGACCCTCTCTGCCTTGACTGATATGACACATTATTTTTCTGCCCTTGACTAGGACTTATACCACTAGTCCTTCAGTCGTCAGAACCATACCACCAGCCTTCCTGGGTCACCAGCTTGTGTGCGTGTGTGTGCGTGTGTGTGTGTATGTCTGTGTGTATCAATAATATATATATCCTATTGGTTCTGTTTCTCTGGAGAATCCTGCCTAATAAAATAAGCATTTATTGAGTAACAAAGCAGGGTTCTGCCTTCTCGTTTTGGCTCTCATACTATAAACAAGTGTCCTCTTCTTGGTATATTCAGTGCTGCAATTTTTGTATTTCTGTGTTTTTTGCTGGTGATTTTGCTGTATAAAATGGACCCCCAAGTGTGGTGCTGAAGTGTTGTCTAATGTACCTCAGCACAAAAAGGCTGTGATGTACCTTAGGGAGAAAATACATGCGTTAGATAAGCTTTGTTAAGGCATGAGTTACAGAGCTGTTGGCTATGAGTTCAATGTTAATGGATTGACAATATATATTAAGTAAAATATATCTCTTTAAACAGAAACACACATAAAACATGGTGATATATTATTTGATTGATGAAAATGTTGGGATCAGAGGCTCTCCGGAACCTAACTCTGTATTTTCTTGAGAGCAATGGTTCAGTATTCATGAATTCAGTGTTCTCACTGACTTAGTAGAACATAACTGCTATGAATACCAAAAATCAACTGTATGAACATTTTGTTTAAGCTGAGAAGATGGCTAATGACTACGCATATATAGACATTTTGTAGAATTATAGTCAACTCAAACAAAACGAAGCTACTTTTATTTAATTTTGGAAGACACTCTTCTTTTGTTTAGGTTGGTTTATTTTAGCAGAACTTTACTAGTGAATATGTCAAGTAAGTCAGACACAGTTGTGTTAGATCCAGTTTGCACCCTGAAGGAGTCCCCAGTCCTCCATGGAAGGCAAGGAGATATGTGCAAGCAATGGTATTGACATTGCTTTATATTCCTGGAGCAGATGTCAAAGAGAATCAGAGAAGGGCCTGGCTGTTTCAGAATATATCAAGGAACCCAGCCAAGGTACAGAAAATAACCATGAAATGGTTATTTTTCGAGCAGTTTTCTACAACATGTCAGTGAAGGCTGACATTATTTTAGAGCTCCAGGGTTTTACAGAGCGAAGAAGTCCTAGAGTGTGATAAGAACCTAAGTATGTTTAGACATAGAACTAGAACCAGAAACTGAGTCCCATGGCTCAAGTTGAGTCCTTTCCCATTAAACCATGTATGTTCTATGTGTTTAAATTAATTGTTGGGGTCTAGGCTTACAAATGAGCTTATGTTCCAGAAATTCCACTTAGGTCTGATGTGAAGTCAGTCTGAGGTTGTTCAAGTATGAGCTCCAATAGACTCATTAATTTCATCTGATTCTCAAAGGAACTCATGATTCTAAAAAGTTTAAGTATTCCGTACGTATTCAGAAATTGACTTTGTAAATAAATAGTGAATAGTAAACTGGGTTAGGGTTATTTTTGACATTGTATTTTGCATCTCTACCAGTTTAGTAAAGGATTTTTTTAAATGCTCATTATTGGCATGGGTGTGTTGAAACAAACCTACTTATACTGTCAATGGCAGAAAAAATTAGTATAAAATTTCTATAAAATACATTTGACACCTTTTGAACCAGGTACCAAATATGCCCTTTAAGAATCTATTCTAAGGAGGTAATTAGAAACTTGGACAAACATTTATGTATGAAAATATTTACAGCATTATTGTTCAAAATACGAAAACTAAAAATCAAAGCAAATGTCTAAAAGTTGTTTTAAAAATGATATACTATAATGAAAAACTGTCTATGGTAAGGCACAATGTGCAAAAAATCACAAATATGTAGTGTAATCACAAGTTGTATATATGTGACCAGAATAATATATGTTAAGAGAGGTTATCTCTTGGTGATGGGACTATAGGTGTTTCTTTCCTTTTGTATTTTTTTATTTCTGTAGTTTTCAAATTTCTTAAATGACTATATATTTTTATAATCAGAAAAAATGTTAAGTAACATTCATTCTCCTTGAACTATGTTTTACCTAAAGGAAGTCCTGTTTTTTTCTCTTAGTTTCTGCATTTCGAAAGATCTCATCACTTGTTTTGGCCGAAGATGAAAATGGAAACTCAGTTATTTCACATTTGTTCAGTTACAAGCCCCTTTTCTTCCCATGGTATCATTTCAGCTTAAACCTTTGTACTTAGCCCCCTTTCCAACTGTGGATTTTCTCCTCTCCTTTTTCTTTTTATTCTTTCACTGATCTTTTATTTTTTTCTTTTTAATTTAAATTCTGTCTGCTTTTCTTTGGCAGTATTAGCCTTTTCCTCTTCTTATCTGTTGGGGAGATGAAGCGCACTATTCAGTTTCATATAGTCACCCCATCTCCCCCTTTTTCTCTTGTTTCTTTACTCTGGTTTTTTTATTTTGGAAGGTAGAAGAAACATTTATAGAATAGTCTCTTCCAAATATTTATAGAATAGTCTCTTCAGAGCCTTGGTAGTACTTTTGTGTTAATGAAAATTTTTTTATTTTTTTAGGGATTTCACAAGTATTTCCCCCCATATCAGGAGTAAGAGTGTATGTGTGTGTGCATGTAGGTGCATGTGTGTGTGTGAATACATGTTCTATTCTTCCAGGTCAGGAACAGTGTCACTTCCTATCTCCTCCGTAAAAGCAGGCACTCCAGTAATGCTGCAGCCTGTTGGCCTGTCTCTGCTTAGAGACCTTTCAGAGCTTGATATCTGGGCTCAGACTGTATGCTCTCAGGAGGAGGATGCCCTAATTCACTTTGGTACCAGCAGGCTGACATCCATATTTTGAAAGCTTTGATGAAGATGATGCAAATTGGGCTGGCTCTGCGGGTTCTCCAGCTGCTGCTAGGCTGTTTCCAAGCCAGGCAGGGTGACTTTCAATATCTCCCAAAGTCTGCCAACTAGTAAAGAGATAAATATATTAGACAAAATGGTAGAACTTGATTTATATATGTGGGCATACAGGACCAAATTAAAATGACACCTTGAAAAAAAAGCTAAGGAACAAATCTGGAGAGTCTATGAGTTGACAGTGAAGGCTAGGATTTCCAGGATGAACTTTTCTATGTATAAATTGGAATTCAAGTAGATATTTATAATTGAAGTGCTATGCTTATTTCATTTCCATAAATCTAAAATCTGGCTTTGAAGTTGGCTCCAGGGTAGACCCATAAGGATTGAGCCTTGAAAATTTGTGTGATAAATCAAGCCTATGATGAAAAGAACTGGCAAATGTGACACTGGCTTGCAGTGTGCAAGTACCCATGACTATTATAGAGTGCTCAGCTTAGTGTCTCCTAGTGGAGGAAATGTATCTTGATATGCTTTCTGAGGTTGAGAGCTCTTCATTCTCCATTCAAAAGACTATGCTAGGTAGAGAAAGAGATAGCCAGTGAGATGAATGTTTTACCCCAATGTCATTTTTTAAAAAATCCAGTCGCATGGGTGAAAACTGGATTTTATTAAATTTATTTGATTGAAAAGAAGCATGCAAATTGTACAAGGTTCATGTTGTGCACAGAAGGTGATAAATAATGCTAATGCTATAAGTGTCCCTTGCCACCATGGGCCTTTGGAAATAATGTGAAAAAGTGAAATTTCTGTCCTGCTGCCTCAGTCTCCCTTCTTACAGAGCTTTCTTCCTTTTTCTCCCCCTTCACGAGAAATACTAGCTTTCAGGGGTGATGAATTAAGCACACCTTTGTGCGAATGTAAGATATATATTAATTCCATTTAGATATTTAAATTTGACATTACATTCTTTGTTTTGGAGCAAAACGCATGTTTCCTACAAGCAGACAGGTGACGTATTTTATGCTTTTGTTGGGGAGGGCTCGTTTAGCCCTCTTGCTGGCAGTCCATGTTTAAAACCCTATCTAGTATTAAAAATGCAATTATTAGATAGAACCTCTTGTGGTATTGGCTGCTCATTTAAAAGCATCCTTCCTTTTTTCTTACTATGATGAATTTTAATTTTCAAGTAAAAGTCACTGTGTAAACTTTAATGTTTAATAAATTTGAAAAAAAAGGTGGAACCTGTTGGGAAATATGATGGAAGCAATTACATTCCAGACTTGGAACTTATCGATGTTGATCAACTGTCTAACAGATTCAGAATGAATTTAGATCATTTTGGTTTGGTGTCCCCATTTCCATATGGAAGAGGCTGTTTTGTAACTTAATCTTTTCTGCAGAGAGAATGAAACTGAGGGACAACCTAGAGCATTCATTGGTGAGGGCTGGAATAAAGTCTTTGGGCTGCTGTGCTATACCACATGCCTCAAACAGCGGATGCCACAGAACTGCTTTTTAAAAAATGTTGGCTTCACATGTCATGCTAAAAATACATACTGAAAAAGACCTGGAAAACTTGAAAGTACTAGAGAAGCAGGCTGTAGAAAAACACACAGACATATACACACAACAACAACAAAAACTGTATAAAGTAAGACATATTAGAGCTTTCTTAATTTCCAAAGCAGCTTTTGATAACATATTCAGAACAGAAATAAGAAAGGCATCAGAAAACTAGCTAGTCCCTAGGAGACTGCAAAAGGCTACAGAAGAAAATTTAATAACATTGGTGGGTCAATAGAATGCCCTTATTCCCCTAGTCTTCTCATCTCTTTCTTTTCTTTTATGAAGTTCACCTTCAAAAAACCTTATATGGTCACCTCTATCTGGCTAACTCAAATTTGAACTCTAGTTACTTGTATATCTTATAGATGTCCCCTGGAGTTGCTCATTGTGTGACTTGTCACTCTGCCTAGGTTCTAAGCTTGCAAAGGTCAAGTAACATGTCTTTCTTATCTTTGGAATTTCCTCTATAGTTTTGGTACAATAATCCTGTCTGTAGATGGTGTTTAAACGTGTTCCCTAACTCACTGGATACTTTCAGAGCAAAAAAAATAGTTAATAGAAAGATACACAACTTTGCTCCTATTATTAATACTTATTAATTAAGTATTAATAAGTAGTGCAATATTCTGAAAAATCTGCAGGAGACCAGATAAGATAAAAGCTGGAGGAGCTAGTTATAGATACAATAGTGAGAATGCAAAGGATATTTAATAATGTCTTGACATAAATAATAGAAATGATAAGAATAATAATGCTACAAATGTACATTTTTATAGCACTTGATTATTTTGAAAGCACTTTCAAAGAACAGAGAGATAAAGGAAGGAATATAAAGAATACTGAAGCAATGCAGAGAACATAAAGCAAAAGGACAAAAGGAAGGCAAAGAAAATAAAGCCAAGAATAAAGAAATGGAAGGAGAATTTACTCACGACTTTGAACAGTGATTGGCTAAATTACTAGGCAGGGTGTCAAGTAAATATTTACAACATTGGTGTTCTTTTAGCAGGTAGAGTATGCTGTCTATCGATCAAGTCATGTTTTCACTTGTTTTCTACCACGTACTGGGGGAGGGAGTGTCCTGGGTTCTCTAACTCTCTTTTCCCCATTTTTGTCCAGTAGGGTTTAAATTGATACTAGTATGGCTATCTGTACTTCAGACATCCTATCAACAGCATCAAAAAGATATGGAGGTGTGAGCGAAACTCAACTTTAGTAGTTTATTTTAGCGATTTCACAGAAGCTCATTTAGGCTTGCTGCAGAGAGCACCATCGATTTTTGTTCTTGTTCTAAGGTTTTGAAAATTTCCTAATCTTAGGCAGATCTCAAATTATTGTCAATAATGCTGAATGTAGTAACTTATTATAAATAAGTTCCAAGTAGAAGACTTCCCAACTATATTCTAGAACCGATCAGTTCTAGAGCTGAAAAGGTGCAGTTAAAAAGTTCTGCCTGGCACATGTCAGAGGCCACACAGGTCCTAAAATGATCTTTATTCCTGCTTTGGGGAATGATCTATATATTTTATTATTTATTTAAAAAGTTTTAATAATGTATTTTATTTAACCCAAGATAGCCTAAATATTATCATTTAAACAAGTAATCAATGTAAACATTTTTTGTCAGTTTAATATTTTTTATTTTCAATTATAGTTGACATGCAATATTATATTAATTTCAGGTATATGACACAGGAATTAGACATTTACATAATTTACAAAACAATCACCCCGATAAATCCAATTCCCATCTGATACCATACATAGTTATTATAGTGACTATATTCCCTGACTATATTCCCCATGCTATTATACTCTACATCCTCATGATTACTTTGTAACTACTAATTTGTACCTCTTATTTCCCTCCCCACTTCACCAATCTCCTTACCCCCCAATCCAGCATTCACCAAAATACTTTCTGTATCTACTTGGATGGCAGCTACATATTTTAATTGACATTTAAACAAGATGACCTCCAGCAGCATTCCTGAGATGGCAAGCTGCTTTTACTTTTGGGTCTGTTTTGTTCAGAATTTATATTCATTAGTTGAAGGGCAGGGGACCCATGCCAAAATGTGAGAATTAATAAATTTTTGAAAGCAGGTTGGAAAAAGACGCGATGGTCGAGATAAAACTCATCGAATCCTTAGAAAATTTTGCCTGCGTTGAAACGAGGAGAGAGAGTCTCTGGAATTAAATCTGCTTCCCATTGACAACACTAGCATGAAGACAGAGTTTTATTTTAATTGCCTTATTTGTTGCTGAAAGCATGGATCAGCTATTTTCAAGATTCAGAGATCAACACCCCTGTTTTGGCAGTAATTCTACTTTTCACACTTCAGGTTTTGAAACAGAGCAGAGAACTATTACATTTGGTGGGCTGAAAACCTGGGTTCTGGTCTTAGGTCTGGCCCTTATTGGCTGTAGTGACTGGTGAAGGTCAGGATCATTTAATCTCTCCCAGCCTCAGTTGCCTCAACTGTAAGAAGGGAATAATTTGATCAGTTCTGGTTTATAATAACAATAATTTCCATTTCTAAATGTCTGCCGTGTGCCACGTACTCTGTTATGCCTTTGGCACATGTTACCTTTAAGTCTCTCATCAAGTCTACAAGGAAGGAATAATTACCATTCAGGTTTTATGGTTGAGAAAATTGAGACTCGGATCCTTTCAGTAACGTGCCCAAGGTCACATAGCTAACAAGTAGCAAAGCCAGGGTATATATCTTTATATATAGGTTCACAAAACCCCTTCTTAGACCTCCGTGAGATTTTGGGGTTTATTTAAAATGATATTTGTGAAAGTGTTTTGAAAATAGTAAAGTTCCTTATAAATACATGTTATTATCATCATTATTATCCTGATGAATATAAATCAGTTAATATGTATTTTTTGAGTTCCTATAGTGCTTAGTACCAAGTCAGATACCTTCTTGGATAATCTATGGAATTAGGTATTTTTCTCAATGTCGTTTTGTGTAAGGTGCATATGAGTAATCTTAAATATTTCCAAACGGCGTCACTTACAACCTTGGAATCAGATATTATTTTCTTTGGATCCTTTTGGAGAGAAAAAAAGAGCAAATATGTTAATTAAATTGAAGGAATGTTTCAAGAAACAAAAACCTATTGCATGTAATCCATCAAGACTACAGAGCCAGCAAGTAAATACCCCAGGAACCATAACAG
The DNA here is from genome assembly GCF_000151845.1 of Pteropus vampyrus. NCBI lineage: Eukaryota > Metazoa > Chordata > Mammalia > Chiroptera > Pteropodidae > Pteropus > Pteropus vampyrus. The sequence goes on along the minus strand of NW_011914963.1, from coordinate 79,254 downwards.
TTGATAGGAAAACTTGAAAGGAGATGAGGGAAATACACCATAGGAATTAGCAAATCTCTGCTGAAAAGTCATGTGTTCACAAACGTCCTGGACCAATATAACTCCCCTGATCTGATTCTTCATTTATTTTTTGAGTCTTTAATGACCAAAAGTGTTGCTGAAATTTATTTGAAGAGTCTATCTTTGATTCAGGAGCATCAGACTTCCCAAGTGAAGATGGCTGGGAATCCACACGACTCTCTTGAAATAAGATTTAAGTTCTGAAAATAATTTTCTTTTGTGGCAAACATCCTATTCCCTAAGAGAGCCACAAGCATGAGATCACTTTTTTTTTCCAGAGAGAAAGCTGAGAGGAGCCAGTTGGTCCAGCAGCCAGGAACAAACCTTCAAGACAGGTTAACATTCAAGACAGACTTCATTCTTTTCCCTTGGTCTTTTGGAAGAACTGCTCAAAGTCACAATAAAAGTTCATAAAATTCTGTAGAAGGATCAAGTGAGTCCAGAAATTAACTCTTCCTTATTATTTCCTCTGTTTCCTTATGTATCAAGTGAGGATAAAAACACCTACCTTAGAAAGTTGTTGTGAGGATTACATGAGTGTCTCCTGGCCCCAAATAATCATCTCTGTTGAATCTGAGGCCATTTTTCCCAAGACTGTTCATCCAGTTGTTCTTTAAGTCTTGGTGTGAACTATTTATTCTGTTAGACCATGGAATGTCCAATGAGTTAAGAAAAATGCTTTTTGAGTTCAGAAAATGTGGAGAAGGCTGCCTTTCTAGGCCCCACCAAGGACCTGTGCTGGGTGGAATATAGCCTTCTTTTAGGTTTGGTAGGAACTTCATGATGGGATCAGCCTGAATACCACAGACAAGGTGCTAATGCCACTGCAGAGCTGGCTGGCTACCTGTCTTTGGTCACTTTGGCAGGATGAATGTGGGGCTACTGATCCATGCATTTTTCTGCAGGAATTTTATCCTGTCTTGACAGGACAAGGCAGCCCTTGTCCAGTTCTCCTGTCAGACATTTTAGCCACATTTGTGTCTCTGCTGTGCTAAGGTAGAAGCCCATCTGGGAGGGCAGGGTCACGACATGGCCGTGCATAGTTTTCTTTGACTCAGAGTCTAGATTTGGCTGAATCCGAACAGGCAGGGATGAGCAAACTAAGTTAATTATACAAGTGATATTTGTAAGAAAAAAAGCTGGCTACCACAGAAGCCGGATATTGACCCTGTTTTGTTTTCAAATTCAGTCATATTCTTTCTGGAGTAGAAGAGCGAGAGGGTAGCCTAACATTGTCCCTGTAGCCGCTGGCCACAGCCAGTCAAGATGTAGCCAACACTAGCAGCCAAGATGCTGGCCAAGCATGTGGTCTAGGCTCCCTGTGTATAAGTTTCTGGCTAGATGTGAGGGTACTTTTGTCATAATGCCTTTCAACATAATTTAGGTACTATGGGAGGTGGAATTAGTGTTTTAAACTCTACAGACTCAATATGGGCTATGATCTGCTTTTGGTCAGTTTTGTCTAGTGGAATGAGCTCTGCTCAAGGAGTCAAGGGACTGCCATTTGCCACTTGATCTCAGCAAAGTCACTTTATGTCTGTGGGCCTCAGTTTCCTTAGAGTGAGAACATCTCTAACCTGGGTCTCAGCACAAATGATCTATGAGTCTGTGGTCTGTCTCCACCTGGAATATGATAGTGTGTGCGTGCGCGCGCGCGCGCGTGTGTGTGTGTGTGTGTCCATCCGTGTGTGTCCGTCTGTCCATCCATCCATCCATCCATCCTCATGTTCTCCCTCCATTCCAGCCTTCAGTTCTGGAGATGTTCCTTTAAACTGTTCTTTGCCCCTCTTCAGTTATCCAAATTTTTCTCTGCCAAAGAACAAGTATGAATAGGTCATTGTTTCTTATAAGACACTGCTGATAAAGTCAGAGGATGATGACCTATTTCTGAAACAGACAACTGAGGAGAAGTTTATGGCTTTCTATTCTTTCTAGACTTAACTAGTTTTTCTCCTTGGAACAAGTTTTATGGAACTTGAGTAATCACCCTGCCAAAGTTTTCTTGGCTAGAGATCAAAGTCTCCAATACATTAGCACAATGAAAAAGCAGCAAGAGGCAGGAGAAAGCATTTGCAATGAATTTGGAGTCAGACTCTAGTAGAAAAGTAAAAAAAGGATAGGAGTAATTAATTTCTGTAAGAATTGCAAAGGCCAGTACATAGGAAAAGATGTCTAACTTCTCTAATGATGAAAGAAATGCAAATAAAAATAATGCTTTCATTTTCTTCCTATCATTTTGGCAGAAATGTAAATGATTGGTTAAGCCTGGTTTGCCTATGAGTGTGAAGAAATGGGCACACTCAAGTAGTTACCTGATACAACCTTTCAGAGGGTGGTTGGGTGATATGTACTGAAATGTAAAATGTACAGTCTCTTTGCAGTTTTCAGTCTGGGACTTAATCTAAGGAGATAACTACATAAATGTAAAAATACATTTGCAAAAGCTTATTCATACGGAAAACTTAGAGATAACTTTAATGTTCATCAGTGGGGGACCGGCATAGTCAGTTATGGTAAATACCTTCCAGGAAATCCTGTGTAGTCGATAAAAATGACCTTATAGAGCTTTACATACGGTGTAAGAAAATATTTAGTGGTACACAGCAGATTATGAAACGAACGATCACATTTATATAAAATTATGTTACTGGAAATATGGGAGGTTTTTTATTTTATTTTCTTTCTTATTTTTCACTTTATTTTTTACTTATTTTTTACTTTTACTTTATTTCTTATTTAACTTCCAGTTCTGCCACTTATCACCTCTGTGTCCTTAGGAAACATAGTTAACCTCTCTTACTCTTGGTAAAATGGAGATGATAATATCAATATTTTACAGGTCACTGAGGGAATAAGCAAAAAAACACATGTTAAGCACCTGGGATGGAGTAAAAAAAATACTTTGATTCTTAAAAATCATTCACGGTTTCTATTTTCCTTTCATTATATGAGTACAAACAGCTGTGTTCCTATGCCCGTGCTTCAAAGAAAGAAAACTAAGTGGTCTTTGAATAGCTTCTGTTGGTTTAAATACAGGAAAAGTATTTTCCTAAGGCTGTAGTCTGTCAGAAAAAGGCCATATTGAGTCATTGTTTTCTGAAGTCAGGAGAGGAGATTGAATGACTGATGCTGTTGGGCAGCCTAAAATAATATTTCATTCTTGTCATCCTTACACAGTTTAAGACCAAGTGATTTTGGATAGATCTACAGTTTCCCTCTTGTTTTGGAAGAACAAAGCGTTTGCTATTTATGCTTTTAAACAATAGAGCTTTGTCCTATACTCAGGAGCATGCAAATTAAACAGATTTCCAGAAGGGCTATTCTATTTATTGTGAAGAGTGATCCTAAGTGTTAAGTAGACACAGTTAGCTCCAGCCACCTGTGGTGAGCCCACATCTTCAGCAGAATAGCCAAGACTCACAGAAGCACAGCAACCAATCAGGTTTGAGATCGACTTTCCCTATATTGTTTTAATGTTGGTAGACTCAGCCATTTAAAAGCTCCCTAATTACTTGGGACCTGCTTTGCCCTACAAAGCATATAACCTTGTTTTGCTTTCAGTGTCTGACACAGAAAAATGAAATTGCCAGTGTTTTGGGTATTTTTACTTTGGACATTTCTGGTCCATACACAACTGTTTCAAATATTCCTGAGCTATCTTTTCAGAGCTATTGATACTCTGGAATGGGGAGTGGTAATTCAGGCTCAAGAATTTTCATCAAAGGCTTTGGGATCATTAGAAGGACACAAATTAGACTGTCTCTGTCCTGTATCCCTCTTCTCATTTCTCATTCCTCGCATTAAACCGGGTCTGGCTTGCTACCACACTTTCAAACCCATGTGCAATTTTCACTTGGCAAAATGTCAAGTTTAAGTAGAATATATGAAGTTGGGATTAGCACTGATTCTTAGTAATTATAGCTAGTAACTATTGAGCACTTGTAACGTGCCAGGCTTTGTGTTAAGTGGATCGTGAGCACTATCTCGATGCTTCTTAAGGAGTAGTCCATGGATCAGGAGTGCCAGTGAAAAATGCAGATTCCTAGGCTCCATTATAGACCTACAGGTTCAGCATCTTGTAGTGGGAGCTAGGGCTCTACCATTTTAACAAGTACCTTTAGTAATCCTGAAGCACATGAATTTCAAGAGCCACTGCATTATTTTATATTGTACATGGGATTCCATTGCAATCTGCTCTCTTCCCACTCCTCTGATTTCCATGCTTAAATTATTATGGCAAGAAAATAAAAAAAAAATCCTATGGACTGTGAGACATGGCACCATCTATGCGTCCTTTAGTTACTAGTGATTGCAAGTGTGTCTCCATAGCCAAATTGCTTTTGAGGCATCAAGTATCTACTTCAATAGCTGAAGAGTTATATAAGGGAGAATTCTTTTCTTGATTGATGGTGGCTATGCTCTGGATGTAGAGAGGCAAGGCTCAGGGACCAAAGACAGTGAACTGCTATGAGAGGTTGATTGTACAAGCTGTGTGCTACCCAACTACATGTGGTGGCCTTGCATGGAGGCGTGAACAACAGCATTTTCCTTGGCCCAGGGCTGTGCAGGTGGAGCTGACCCAGGCCTGTGAGGAGAAGGTGGCTTCTATGCTGTTTTGGTTCCTAGGATCCAGGGAACTCTGCCTGTTTCCTGCATGATTTTGCTGTCATGCTGCAAGGGAACTGAATTGTTCAATGTGGTTATTTCGTTGGTTATCAGCTCTATTTCTAGAAAGTCTCTATTAAAATGAAGTGCCCATGAAAAGAATGAAATCCTCCCAGTTGTGACCACATGGCTGATCCTAAAGGGTATTATACTAAATGAAACAAGTCAGAGAAAGACAAATACCATCTGATTTAACTTATATGTCATATTTAAAAAAATGAACAAACAGAGGAGAAACTCATAGATATAGAGAACAAACTGATGGTTGCCAGATGGGAGGGAATTGCGAGCTGGGTGAAAAAGGTGAAGAGATTAAGTACAAATTAGTAGTTACAAAGTGGTCACAGGGATGTGAAGTACAGCATAGGGAATATAGTCAATAATATTGTAATAACTATGGGTACTAGGCTTATCAGGGAGATCACTTTGTAAGTTATATAAATGTCTAATCACTATGTTGTACACCTGAAATTAATATAATGTATATCAAGGGTAATTGAAAAATAAAAATTAAAAGAAGTGTCACTTGGAAGGTAACGAACATTTGATCATATTGGCACAGACTGGTTCAATCTAGCTGCTTGGGGGTTGGTACGCAAAAGGATTCATGTGATGAGAGGGAAGGACAAGCCCCTGTGTGGGCCACTTTGCTGGAGGAAGCTGGGGAGCATCGGCAATCAATTTTTTTTTTTTTTTTTTTTTTTTGCAGGGGAAGGAAGGCAGAGGTGAAGTGGGAGAGGGCTAAAGACTAACTGGATCCATGTCACAGTTCTGAGGGTTACCTTCCAGCACACTGTTTTCTAAAGTTCTCTATCCCGTCCCAATCTCCCTCCCTTTGGTGAATGTCTAGTGCTGAGTGACTGTCCCCCTAGTCATAAGTCTGGACTGCAGTGATGCTGCAGGTGGCAAGGACTCAGTTGCACGAGTGGGTCAGGAGAGAGACGTCATGGCCATCTCTGTAACTGAACCAGCATAGGGGGAAAGGGGAAGCGATAACCTGCCCCTGAGTCTGAGACGCCCTTCCTTTTGCATTCCTTTGCCAGGAGCATGATAATTAGAACAATGAGACTTAGCTCATGCATCTCCCTGCCAGGCCCCATGAAAAGTTTTCATATATGGAATAATTTCTAGCAGACATGGTAGGCTTCCTTGCATTTCTTTATCAACTTGTTGGGAAAGACCAGAGATGATTCTCTAGCTACTGAAAAGTCTGTCTATGGGACTATTAGCTTAATTTTCATTTCTTTTGGGATCTTTAGAAAGTGTTCCAAATTTCAATTTTAAAGCATATTTTGCTAAACTGAAAAAGTCCCCCAATTTTCCAACTGGTTATTTGTCCTTTAGTGCTAATTCATGTGGTTAGCGATTCATTAATTTACCCAGCAGGGAATAATCACCTTCCATGGCCAGGAAGGAGTTCACTGTGAAGATGAGAATTTTCCTTGGTCATAAGTAACAGCTGGGGAAGGGTGTGCAGATGGAAGGGCGCATCTACAGAAATGGCTGTGTGAGAGAGAGTAGGCTGCCTCAGGCACTATGAGCAGTTCGATGTGGCTGGTGGGAATTTCCGTGGGAGTGGAGGGAGATAAGAAGGGGCATGACCATTCACGAGCGAATGAATGGATGAATGAATGAGTGTAGAAGTCCTTAGTCCTTTCCCTAGGGTGGCTGTCTCCTCACCAAGCAGACTGTTGGTCTCTGCATCTTCTTGGTGTGTTGGTTGCAATCTCAGTTAATATTTTTCTGCTCTGAAAAATCCCCATCACAAGGAGGAGAGGAAATAATTACCTTCAGTGTTCTCTCATATTTAAGTTGAGAAGTCAGCATGAATTCTAGATGTGGTGCATGTATTTGGATAATCAGTATAGCTGTTCATGATAGGTAACTTAATTTTTCCTCCTTGAGTCTTTTCTGGTTAGGATACCATGACTGAAAATTAATGACTTCCATTATTATTATATTTTTGCTTTCATGCAAGAATCTTTAAATTAGTCTGAACTTTGTACTAACTATCACGGGAATCATTCCTACTACAATTATACCCTCTGTGTCATGTCCTAGGTTAGAGTCCTTGTATGATACACCAAATGCAGGGCAGGGTTAAAAGTGTCAAGTGATAACCAGGCAGAAAACTGGCAATTTACAGTGACCAACACACCTCCTTGAGCTAATATCTCAGAGGCCTGAAGACAAAATCTTACTTATAAATATTACCTGAAATGAGGTTTATGATGTCACTAGATATATTTCACTGTATTTGGCTGTTTAGTAATTCACCTCTATTTTGGTTATTGTATACATTTATTGAAATGAGCTTAATAATAATAATAATAATAATAATAATAACAATTTTCTCTTAATGAATACTCACCATGTAATAGGCTCAGTTCTAAGCATGCATTACCCATTTCATCTTCACACCAGCCCAGGAGGTAGTTACCGTGTGTGGCACTATTTTACATATGAGGAAACTGAGGCATACTGCTATTAAGTAATCTGCCCAAGGCCCACAGTTAAGGATCAGAGCTGGGATTCAAACACGGGCAGTCTGACTCAGAGTTTATGCTCTCAACCTCCATATTATAATGCTTATACACTACTTGAAGCAAAGGGGTGGCTTTAGCCTCAAATATTAGAAATGCACCCTCCCAATTTTTTCTTATTAAATGTAAATAATTGACAGTTTTCATATATGTTATGTATATGTTGTCTGGCTTTTGAGAAACTTTGACAAAGAGTAAAGTCATAGAAGAACTGATCCTTCCATTCAGGTTTCATTACCTAGAAGAGTTTTGAGAATAGATAAGTGCGAAATGTTGTTTGTTTATATTAATTTTAAGGATAATATTTTTTAAATTTTTGTCAAATGCATAATTAGTATGTTTTTAGACATTTACATTCTTAGGAGAGATTGAATTAAAAAAACAACAAAAATTACTAACCAAAAATTCCCCATGTGCCAAGAGCAAATCTGAATTTAAGGTCTATGTGCCCAGAAAAAGTGTTTTGTTATCTGAACCAAGAACACAAGCTTAATCCCTATAATGACTGCAGACTTACATTTCTAGTACCCATGTCATCTTATTTAAATAAATTTTTACATTTTTTTTCTTTTTTAAAGTGAGGCAGACTTTCTCTCTGACATTTTTTTAAGCAGCTATTTCTCTTTGGGTTTATACCATACGATGCTGGTTCCAAGTGTCAGCATTTGAATTATCAGCCATTCCTTACCAGCGATCTGGTCCTGAGGTCCAGGATTTCTTTGGGCAGAATACAGCACTGTGAAAGTAATGGGGCTATCTATCGATGTCACCCAGAATGGAGTTAAAACCCTGTCAATCTTTGGCACACTAACAAGGTAGGTCTGAAGGTTCTTTAAAGTTTTCTTAGGAGTGACTTCTTTGACTACATAAACTTCAGGGCCAGACAAATTAGCATACTTGGGCCTACAAATCATTTTTGGCCCAAGTTTAGAGATACTTCTCACTCAACCATAGCTGCGATGATACTTGAGATTTGCTAACAGTTCTTGGTTCAGAAAAGGGTTTACATTCTTGAGCTACTTTTCTTTTATCAGGATCATCTTAATTATTGTCTGTGAGGCTAAGATCAAGGTAATGAGTAAGAACTGAATTCGGTTGTTTAGGTGCCCGTGTATACCATGAGCTTCTTAGATGGTGCCTGATGTGACGGCCAACAAATATTAGTTGATGGTGATGACAGGAGGTAGTCTCTCTAACTAGAATCTGCTAATACAAGCTCTGTTAAACTGACAATGATGCCCTCTATACGCAGACTCCAATACATTGCACTAGTAATTTTAGGCAAAAAATTATAGTATGGTATGTTTTGGTTTCCTCCTCCATTGCATGTAATGTAATGTAAGCAGCATAATCGGCTCCAGTTGGATCATACTTCTTTTGTTTCAGTGACTATTTTTCCCTGTCATATGACATCTCCAGGCATGAAATATCTAAATCCCCCCAAAATTGCCAAGTAAGAGTAAATGCCTTAGGCTATTATGATTATTATGATTATAGCGGGGGAAGGCAGTGCTGGTCTTTTAGAAAGTTCTTATTATGAATGTGTTTTGAAGTAAACATTACCCACGGACAGATGAACAGCATGAAATTGAGTCAAAAAAAAAGAAAAAAACAGTTAGGTTTTATAAAGGTCGAGGAGATAGAATCTGTAATCTAGCTGCATGTTAGCAGAGAATGTACAAAACCCATGAAAGCTTCTAACTCAAAGACTTGCTGGATGGTTCTTGACTATTGTCTTGGATGGTGAGATGGTTGTCTTCAGCGTTGTTGGAGGAGCTATCTTCCTATGGAAAATTTCTGAACAGCAATACATGTGAAATGACAAATGCCTTACTTAGAGTGTTCTTGGTCTTGTCTGTTGAAAATGGAGATTTTAATATTCGGGCTTAACGGAATTTTAATGGAATCTTATTAATGGAATGAGAAACAAGAAGCCCTGTGTATTGAGGATTCAATGACAATATTACCACAAGGGCTTGCTTTCCATTTCAGACTATATAATCCATGTTACCTTTGAGTAAAGGGAACAACAATTTTAACACCCTGGCTTCCTCAGAAGTTTCAGTTTTCACATAGTCACTGTAGGCAACAGCACTGTCAAATAAACAAAGATTTAATTAAATAAAAATTTAAACAGAGCAGAAATATTCTTCCCTGGCTAGTCACAAATTGGACAATTCAAAAAACAAATCTTGGGGGAATTGCCAATGGATTACTTTTTCTGTTCTCTGTGTGCTGCTATGTATTCCTTCTTGGTGTCAAATCTCAAGTTGAATTCAGTCAATTATCCACAGCAAACAAAAAATGCATAAATGTCTCTTTTGTTACTGTTGTTGATATTTCATCACTAAACAAAGCAAGTCTCCCTTCCCAGCTTTTTCCTTTGTGAGCTTATAAAACTGACATGATTTGAATATTGTGAAAGATCTATTGTCATTTTGAAAGCATAATGATTGATTTAGTTATTTAAAAGTTTATTACAAAGATTTTGTTGTCGTTGTTGCTAATATTACAATTGCTTTTAAAATTTGTTGAAGAAGCATACTATTTGCTGAGGATTTGGAAAGGATTTGTTTCTGGGTGTGATGTTGGGGATACGTGTATGTCAATTCCATTTTTTTTTTTTTTTTTGCTTTTCTATTTTAGTCACCTCTTTTGACTTAAAAATGCTTTCCATGGATTCTTTAATAACTGCAAGTATAGAAGTACAGTATAACAAGTAGTTGGTATAACTAACACTTCAAAATGCAATGGGAAATCTAAAAAATATTGCCAAGAAAACAAGAAAAACCTGGGCCACAGGGACTCTGTCAATACTTTGTTATATCATTATCTCCCTCAACAGTGCCATATGGTACATTCTGGTACATTCTTATGTAGCCTAGGTGCCAAGGGCCAGAGGAGCTGGACAACAATCTGTCTTCCCAATTTACTCTCTGAGCATACTTATTTCCTTTAAGATATGAAAAGGATTTAGTTGTGCTCATGAAGCACCTTTTCTCTCCTCCCTGCCTCAGCCCCCTTTATTCTCATTTCTGTGGGTGGGAGAAAAGGCTGCTCATCTAAAAAGATAGCTCTAAAACTGTTCTGTAAAATGATCTCTTTTCCTCTACAAATGATTGTTTTGGTTTCAAATTTATTTCAAGTACATTAAGCTTCCCTCTACTCATACTTAATAACAAATAAGTCTACAAAGGATTAGAGTGGAAAAGGTAAAATAAAATTGAAACATACATAGTTGCCCAAGCTACTTAATGCATATAATTTAACTCAGCACCACTCCTACTAAAAATAAAAAGATGACAATTACCTCAGGTTTTTGCTGCTGTCATTGCCCTTCAGATTCCTGGGGTAGCTTGGTCCTTTAATGCCGGCAGGGTTGGGATTGTCAAGCCAGAGAAGATCTTGCTCCAGGTGTAGTTGCATTTTCCCAGGCCATCTGTCCTTTCTTCAGTCAATGAAGCTGTGATTTTTCCCTGGTCTTGTGAAGGAAAGTGATTCCAGATAAGCAGATTATTGTGTGGACTATCTCATCTTTGTTGTTCTAGTGCAGCCCTTTCAGCTTTCCAGAGCCAGTTAGACTTGTTATGAGGAGCTAAGTGATTGGCTGGATCTGGGGCTCAGTTTCATAAATTATAGCCCGGCGTACGAGAAGCACGAGTCCTATAGTTGCTGTAGTCCAGAGGCCTGCCAGTTCCTGCTTTAACGCATATGTAGTCGTAATTGAGTTCTAACACGGCCTTGGATGTTTCTGTCCTAAATAGCTGACATTGCATCTTCAAGACTGTGTGAGTAATCCTGACTTATTTTTTTAAACTCAGTAAATTAATTACATGCCCTGAAAGAGAGTGATTGTAATTAGAAAATACTAAATTAGCAGATGATTCATTTTCAAGGTGCTTTTATGTGTAACAAGTTCAATTCGATTTATCTTAAAGCTTCTGAGACCTGACAGGGTTATTCCAGCTTTTTGCCATGAATCACAATCAAGCTGCATTTTGAAGGTGGCTGTTCAGTGCATTTGTAGCCCTGTTTGTTTTATAGGGGCAGTAAAGTGATAAAGGTCCAACATGAGCAGGTTAAAACAGGCTTCTGGTGTCAAGGCAATGGTTGAGAGAGCACTTCAGTCAGGCAAATTTAAAAATTTCTCACTCCCACTGTCCAAAACTGGGAGGACGCAGCAAATGATAAGCATTCCTTTTGGGACGCAGGTACAAAGCAGTTAGAGTGACAAAGAAAGAGAAATGTAAAATGATTGAAATATACTTTTCACCGTCGTTTGAAACTGAACTAAGATATACTCTATACATACCTAGAGAAATTTTATATGTATAAAAATGCTCCTCAGTGATTCTGTTTATGTGGTAGAGAGCCGAATGAGAAATCACTAGCTTGCTTTTAAAAGCCTTATAAGAAGTATATGAAACACACACAGACACAACCATAGTGGAAGAAAGTATGTGGATTGGAATTTGTGGTTGGAGCAGATCAAATTATCCCAGGGAAGCCGTTGTTAAGTTGTGTAATTGTTGGGGTGACTTCAGTTACTAACAAGATTTAAGATAAAGCTGGAACAGACTGAAATGAGAAACTAGAAAATATCAGTGTTTATTATCTTCTATAGCATACGCTGCAGGAAAGAATTAATATTGGGTATAGACTGGTTAGTATAAGCAGTTCACTTTTTACTTTAAAAACATTATAGATTTCTCCTAGCCAATCTTTTGAAAAAAAAAAATGGGCTTTTGTCTATAAATTTAATGCTTAGAAATAATTTTCTTCCTCCCAAATAATTTTTATACTTTTTCTTAATACAGCACAAAGCTAGGGATTTTTTTATAATTTTGAGATGTTTTCCAGTTTGTTTGATTTTTCCTCTTTAGACTTATAGATACAAATGTATATATTTGTGCTATGTACAACCTTCATGCATAAATCATTTGAACAATTGTTTAAAATCACGACTTCTTGTGGAAAATACACATTTCTAATAGCTATCATCATTACTTGCCAATTCCTATAAAATATTATTTATATACTAAAGAGCTGTTTATTTTTGGTTGCACCTATTTAAATGACTAGCATGATTTAATTGGGAGGAGAGAAATATAAGTTGTGTTTTTTCAAAATTTTATGTTTAGATCATACTGGAAAAGCAAAGTTTTGTTAAAAATATTTCGCTTTCTGGACTATGACACCTTTTAGGTCTTACCAATAGATGAGATTCATACAAGGAAAGAAAAATAATCAGCGTAGAATTCTTTTTAGCAACCAAATGTATAAAAATAGTTTTAAAGAAAAATAATTCTAATATAGTCTTTGAGAAACACGTTTGCTTTGTGAAGAAACGGTATGAGTTCCTTTACTGAGAAAGAAAAGCGAGTTAATTTATTAAGTTTCCATAGCTATAGACACTAATAGCAATAGTTGATTCACTCGTTGTTCTGCATTCTTAACTGTATTAGTGGAAGAAAGTGGTGCATCTATAAAAGGAATGTAATCTCATCCCTCAAGGTGGTCTGGGGTCCGGCTAGAGTAAGTAGTGGGGTGGAAACTGCTTTATCTGAACTGGCTTCTGACTTCTAACCTGGCTCCTCTTCTTGTCGCAGAATTTGTGGTTTTTTCTTGATGTAGCAGTCACCTTCCCTCATACCTTTTCCTGCCTTCATTCTTTATATTAACTTGCTTGGGCTCTTATTGAGATGACTTGAATAAATATGACATGCTTCATTATCTAACTTTAATAAGCTGCACATAGAATTCAGAAAGGGTTTAGAGCCAGAAGTAGAGGGCTCAGGGAAATTCTGGTGGCTATATACTAGGAATATGAACATCTCGCGTTGGTGCTTCCTCCAGGACCTTCATTTTTTTAGTTCTCCCTGAAATGCCAGGGTCACATCTTTTTCTTGCGAATGGGCAAGATATTAAGAAAAGCAAGAGTAGCGAGGTATCAGGTGCCTGATGAATAGAGAGCAGTGGGCAAGGAGCTTTGGGAAAAGGAAATATTCACAAAACAGCAATAACCGATCTTTCTTCTCTCAATTCCTCTTTATTTTGTAAAGCCACTTTTGTCTGACTGGAAGTACTTTTGCAGATACGGTTCTGTAAAACTATGCATATCTGCCTTAGACAGATGGATTTGACATAAGATGTATCCAAAAAGGAATGTATTACATCATGAACTTGCAAAGCGTTCATGAATACACATTGGCATTTGGAAACTATTACCACTACCTAGTAAAGAAATGACATAAATCCAAATTGAAAAAAAATATTATTTCTTGATTGAATTATATTTTCCAGTGTTTTATTTGGTGAATTTTGCTTTTGGAAAGACTTGCTCTTCTGTGAGACGTTTTTTGCCAGTGTTATATATAACAGGATAATCTTATTGCTTAACTTTGCCTCCCCTCCCCAATTTAATTATTCCTAGTTGGTGTTTTCAAGAGTTGCTGTCCTAGCTTGAGCATGTTTGAAAGAAAACAGAGCAAAACAAATAAAACAAACACCCCCACCCCGACACGCACAGTACCACAAAGAGCTAAATGCTTTAGATTTGTATAGTTCTCTCCTTTTGTGGAGCTTGACACTACCTATTGGTGGAGAAGAAGCTTTCACTTAAGTTAAAAATAATTAAATTAATTATTCTATTTTAATTATGTAATGTATGCAGGTGATATAACTTCTTAATACATTACTCACTAGCCAATATTGTGTCTCTCCAATTTTCAGTTTCAAGAAGCAGAATGGCTTAGTGAATTAACCTTGGTCAGTGAGATTATGCTCAGGTCATTAAATTTTTTTAAGCCTCAGTCTCTATGTCTGTAAAATGAAATAATGATATGTGTTCTGGTATTTTACTGTATTAGTGAATATCAGCAGCATGATGAGAAAGTGCTTGTGAAAGAACATTTTAATTCTTTGTACATTATAATATACTGTACAATGATAGACTATTATTATTATTACAGGAAGCTTCTTTTACTTCTCAAAGCATATTCCCAGTATTGGATAAATACTTTTTAAAGCAAAGCAAGTCTTCACTGTTTTATCTTGAAAAGTTACAAAGGCTGTAAGAGCCTCAGCCCTTATCTGTCTGTTACTTGAGTATAAAAATACCAGGAGGGTTACTGTGACAAGTAAATGTGGCATTGTATGTGAAAACATTTAGTAAACTTCTAAGTGCCATGTAAACATTACTTGTGACAACTATTTTCAGCATATTAATAAAAGCATAAATGATCAATTTTTAAAATGAAAATATATCCGATACATTTCTTATTGATTAACTTTCTACACTGTATCTGCCTCTCTCAGCCACGATGGATTTTCTTGTTGGTTAAGCTTGTGCCGTGACTTTCCTTCCACATAGATATAGCACCAGGCCAAGAGTCAGATAAGCATTCCTTCACAGTCCACATTTAGAACTGTTAATGATGACATTTTAGAAGATATCATTTTCTCACAGGAAAAAGTGAGTTAGAAAATTCAGGCTGACAGATGTTCCTGGACTTTTGATTCCTGTCTTGACTCTCTTTACGAAATTTCGCAGATGGAATAATTATATAGGTTTTAAGGTGATGCTTGTTCCTAGGTCTTTTCATCTGAAGAATAGAGCGAATGGTCAAAATGACTTTGTCAATGATTCAGAAAATTCAGGCAGCAGTTTTTGAATCCCAAATTTTTAACTGGTTCTACTTTGGAAGATCATAATGGTTTTTGGAATATTGGTCACAGCTGTGTCCTATATTTCAGCTACTTGAACATACTGTTTTTAAGAGTTTGATTATTTTGTAACAGTGATATTGGTTATTTGAAAGCAGTTCCACAGCTTGTAGTATTTTTTTTTTTTAGGTGAAATCAGAAGAGGAAGGCACAATAAGTAAAACAAATAAAAATGAAATGGGCTCTTTCTCATCTTTATCCCACACACCCCACCCAGCAGTTTATGAGGGAACTTTCTAGAAACAAAGAAATTTCATTCGTAGTACAGTTTCAAAGCTGCCATCTAAGACCATTGTCCTGAATTTCTTTTGCCTTCGATGATTGGATAAGAGCACTCTCAGTAATTTAAAATTATAAGGAAAGAATGTTTTCAAACTTTATTTCCCCTCAGCTTTATTGACATATGACATTGTATAAGTTTAAGGTATACAGCATGTTGATTTGATACCCTTATAGATTACAACACGATTGCCACCATATCCTTCGCTAACATCTACATCACATCATCACATAATGACTGTTTCTCTTTTTGTGCTGAGAACATTTAAGATTTATTCTCTTAGTAACTTTGAAATATATTATACGGTGTCAACTATAGTCACTGTGCTGTGCTTTAGATCGCTCTAGCATATTCATCTTATAACTGGAAGTTTGTATTCTTTGACCAGTTTCTCTCCTCCTCATTTCCCCTGGCAACCAATATTACACTCTCTATTTCTATGAGTTTAGCTTTTTTAGATTCCACATACATGAGAACATACATTATTTGTCTTTTTCTGTGTCATTTATTTCACTTAGCATAATGCCCTCAAGTTTCATCCACGTTGCTGCAAGTGGCAGAGTATCCTTCTTTTTTATGTCTGAATAATATTCCTCTCTCTAACTCTGTCTGTCTGTCTTTCTCTTTGTGACATTTTCTTTATACATTCATCCATCATTAAACACTTTGGTTGTTTCCATCTCTTGACTATTGTGAATAATACTGCAATGAACATGGGGTACAGATATATCTCTTCAAGACAGTAATTTCATTTCCTTTGGATAAATACCAAGAAGTGAGATTGCTGGGTCATATGGTAGTTCTATTTTTAACTTTTTGAGGAACCTCTATACTGCTTTCAATAGTAGCTGCACCGATTTACTAAAATAGATATTCTCGGTGAGTATTCCTCTCATTTAAGTGATGTTCTTATCACCTCATTACCATTAGTTTCCAAGTCCTTATGCTTTGGCAAAGGGGAAAATACACAGAAGATCGCTGACATTCTTTTGATCAGAGTTTGGTCACATGACCCGACCTAGTTGAAGAGAGGCTAAAGTGTGTAGTTCTATTGGTGTTGAGGAAAAATAGAATGTTCGTTTGGTGATTAACCAATCAATTTCTGCCATATCTTTTTTCTTTTCTCTTCTTTACTTTTCTCTCGCCTTCCCTCCTCTTCCTTTCTTCTTCTTTCTGTTCTCTAATGTGTCTATATAGAATCTAGCACCTATAATCACTAAATGAAAGCTAAATTGAGAAAATTATAGTCTTGGCCATCTAGAAGAAATTAGGAATATGATTTTGCTTTTAAATTCTTAATCCCACATGTTAATAACTTTTCAAGGCTATTCCAATATAACTGAAAATTATTATTATAGAGATTACTATTAATTTAATATTTATGTCCTTTGGAAAGAAGATGGTAATATAATGTTTTCCTCTCTTCTCCTAGCCATTCTCTTCTATGTCAGGTATTTGCATCTCTTACTTTAGAAAAGAGTGAATGAAAGTAAATGAAAAACTGGCAACAAAGATAAAATAATTGATCCAAATTTATCTATTCTGCCCAGTTCCTTAAGTATTTTATAAGTTTTGTAGTGAATGCTAACTTATTATTGAGGAAAACTACTATGAAGAGAGTGCATTGGTTTTAGAGAGCTGTTTCTTGCACAGAGTTGAGCAATTGGTGGAATTCATCTAAGATTGGTTCAGAACCTCTATTTTCTAGAGACGAAGAGATTCCTCTCCACTCTGAACTTCTAGAGATTAGCAAAAATATTCATATTACAAATAAAAAAGAACACAGATGCCTACTCAGTAACCAAAAATATTTTTCAGATCATTACCATTTAAAAAATATCTCTACAAACTTTTAATTTTCTTTTAATAAAACATCACAAACCAATTTTAGTCCTTCACTCTGAATATATTAGGGTCAAATATTTTTGTTGGGTGATAAGCCAATAGTAACCTCAGTTATTTTAACAACCAAATTACTTTCCTTCCATATAAGCCAAATTATAGTTAAGCTATTTAAGAAAGAAAGACAGAAAATAAAAGTCTGTTTTAGTTTTCATATCCTGACCTAAGAAATAGAAGGATTAACTTGTTTCACATCCTCGTATTTATCTGATGGAACTAGGAGTGCCTAAAAAGAATTTTCCCATAACTCCATTTACTTGTTTATTTTCCTGGCTCATTCCAAAAACAATTTCAATGCAGCAGTGAAAAGAATAAAATCTCAATTTGACATCCAAACAATTTTTTATTTTGGTGGAAGTGAACAAAGGTAAAAGACACTTATAGTCTTTACTCTGAAACATTAAAAAACACTGACATATCTCAGTCATTAGATTCTGAAAAACATATCATATTTAGTAGAGATTTTACATATATCTCATCATATTCACAGTCTTTGAAATAAGGCATTCCACATGCGGTTATAGGGTAATGCCTTGGCATAGTATAGTAATTTAAAAAATGGTGTCTGGAGCCAGACAGCCTGTGTTCAGATCCTAGCTCTGCCACCGAGTAGCTGTGTTATTCTGGGCAAGTTATGTAATTTCCCTGTACTTCAATTTTCTCATCTGGAAAATGGGATAATAATACCTGGTTGTTATGTACATTAAATAAATTAATATGCATAAAACACATTAAATTATGTACGACTCAAAATAAGTGCCTTATAAATAGCTTCCTATTATTATTTCCTGGAGAATTGATTATTTCAGATAATATATATATTCTAGAAAACTGAAGTTTATTCAGTCAGTTTCAAAACAAGTAGGAAGCCAATTTTCATGGGTCCTTCTAAAGTATATCTTACTTGTGTCTATGTTTCTTTTGTCCTAAAGAGATTAAATATAATCCTTCTTTTGGTGATTCATAGTCACCATTAAGATTCAGAACCATCATTATGACCATCAAAAATGGAACTTTGCTCTAAGTAAGTGATATTGATTCAGGTTATATTGAAACGATTCAGGTGATATTGAGAGGTTTGTTCAGGGAGAGTGTTTTGCCCCTAAATTAGCTGGTCTAGACTGCTCTGCTGTTTCAGTCCTCTGGCTTTGTCTTGAAGGCTTTTGGCCTGCAGCACACTGGCCTGCTAGCACCCTTGCTTTAAAATTCCTGCTTCTCTTTTGCTATAGGTAGTAAGTGAGAAAAGAGCCCAGTTTTTTAAAAAAAGTGTATAAAGTGAGAGAGTAGGTATCCAGTCAGGGCGTCAGTTTTCTTCTGCAAATAGAGGACATGAGTGTATTTTTTTCCTTCTGGGTATGCCTTATGCTTTAGAATAGGCTTTGATGAGCTACTGCCTGTGGACCAAATCTGGTTGTATAAATAAAGTTTTATTGGAACACAGCACACTCAGATTTGTTTATATATTGTCCATTGCTGCTTTTACACCACAAGGGCAGAGTTGAGTAGTTGCCGCAGAGATCATAGGGCCTGCAAAGCTGAAAGTATTTACTATTTTATCTTTTACAGAAAAAGTTTGCTAAACCTTGTTCTAGAGCTTTAAACTTGGGTAGAGTCTGAAGTAAACGAGATGTTACTATGCTTGTAGTCTCTGTTAACCTGCACATTCAATTATCTGTAGTACTGCGTCTCCTAAATATATTTTGAATAAACAAGAATTTATTGCAGTAGCTTATGCTGGATAAAGAAAAACAGCCCACAATAGCACATTTTGAACATTAAGAAATTCCAATGTGATTGTCAAGCAAAGTTAAGTGAGACTCCTCAATTTGGTATTTGTTGCTTCACCTTTATCAGTATATAACATTATGTGATATTATGTAGTTTTCTGTTATGTTCTGTAGAATGTTCTAGAAATATTACCAGTTAGTAGTTGGTTTTCTTACACAATTGTCCAATGTCTCTGTTGTGTCTTTTGTCGCATATGTTTATCTGTTCTTTATCTTTCTTCTTACATATACCTCTGTTATCTTTTCTGTGAAAATAATTCTTTTGAGTTTTCCAATATTGTATTCTTCAGGAGCATAGCATACAGAAAGGGATTCTGAATTTGAGTTTGAATTCTGATTTAGTCATGTTACAGAAAAGAAACCTCAGGGAAATTTCATTGCCACTCCCAGCCTCAGTTTCCTGGCCTGTAAAAGGGAGAAAAGAATCCTGTCTCTGCTTACCGCATGCTATAGGCTGAATTTGTGCCTCCCCCCACCCCAAATTCATATGTTTAAATCCTAATGACTAATATGACGGTATTAGGAGGTAGATCCTTTGGGAGGTGATTAGATCATGAGGGCAGAGCCTAAATGATTGGGGTTAGTGTCTCATGAAATAGACCAAATAGACCCCATAGCCCCTTCTGCCATTTGCAGATACAATGAGAAGTCTGCCACCTGGAAGAAGGCCCTCACCTGACTGTGCTGGCACCCTGATCTTGGACATGCAGACTCCAGAACTGTGGGAAATAAAATTCTGTTGTTTATAAGCCACACAGTCTATGGTATTTTGTCATAGTAGCCCTAATAAACTGAGATACCGCACAAGTAGGAGCAGGTGAGCCTAAGCATAGATGAGTGTGTATAATTATTGGTATCCTTAATAATGTTCTCAGTTTGGCCCTGTTTCTTCTTATGCAAAGATGTATATGTTTATGCAACAGGATGCAGAAAGGATTCTGCATTAACTAAAATTGTTGCCCAGGCTGGGTATGAGGCTGTGAATGTGAAGGAGGTTAGGCGAGAAAGGCTCTTCCAACAGTATTTGTATTCCTCCGTTGTTTACTTCGCCATTCATTTCTCTAATGTGAGAGTTTACGCTTTAGTGCAGACCTCTGGGAAATATGCAAAGAAAAGAGAAAGAAGAATAATCTTGCAAGGGCAAGAAGGTAGCGTTTATGTCAGTATAAAAGTCTGAATAGAAGCAAATAATTGTTTTATTTTAGTTCTTTAAGTGAATTTGGTATGTGGACAGGAATGTTGTTAATTTTTTCCAGGTGAAACAAGGAATAGTTTCCTTTAATAAAAATAGACTCTTAGTGCAGTGGGAATCAGAATTCCCCTGTCATGAGGCTAGGGTAGAATTACTGAAGGATGAAGAGAACATATGTGGGTCTATTTTGTTTTTATTGGAGCCTACAAAGAAAATCAACAGTCTACCGTGTGTGAGACAGTTATGCTCGTAAAAGATCACCCCACGTTTATAACTTAAGGAGATGCTAATAGCTCGGCTTTAAATTGCATGATGTTGAATGTATTTTCTTATAATCTTTTTATTTTCAAACGATTTAAAAAACTTTAACTGGAAAATGAAGACCTCTTTTACTTAAGTAAGTTGTCATTTTAATTCTTCTAACTTTTAGAGAAAATATTTTAAAATTGTGATCTAGAATTTGAATTTAGGGAGACCCCTAACCTTCACTTTTAATCTCTTGGTGATTTGGAGAGTTATCATCCAAGTTATATCAGTTAGCAATTGCTGTGTAACAAACTACTCCAAGACATAGTGTCTAAAATGACAACTATTTATTATTTTCGTGTATCTACTGGTTAGCCAGGGGAGTTCTGTTTGTCTAAGCTTGATTCTGATTATTTTACCTGGCCATACTCATGCATTAGTGTTTAGCTGTCAGTCTAAGATGTCCTTGATTGAGAAAACTCAGCACTCCTCCACGTGTCTCTCATCCCTGCTCTCATCCTTCCAGCAGGTGAGTCCAGGTATGTTCTCATGGTGGTGGCTGGGGTACAAAAATAGACAAGCTCAATTGTACGAGAGGGTAGGTGGCAACACACACGCGCTTTTTAAAGCTCTATTTGCTAATATCCCACTGGCCAAAGCAAGTCCTGGTGGAACTCAGGGTCAGAGTGAAGGAATACAAACATGTAGATATAGGGAGGGTACGTACTGGGGCCTCAGTCTACCAGATGTCATTTCACTCTTTTTCTCTATCTTAGCAGCCTCCATTTGGGCAGTTTTACTATTCGTTAGCACTTCTACAGACTGGTCAGAAAAATAAACACCAAATTCTATGTAGATACTTTTAATTATTTGTTTTTAAAGCCTGGCGAGGGAGTAGCTTGTCATTAAAGGTTAAAACAAATTTTTTACTTTATTTATTTACTTACACCCCATCCCCCTCTTTTTAACTAAATTAAGCACCATACATGTTGTATAATGAAGTTCGTTCTTTTTTCATTCTATCCACATCCATCCCTGAGTGCTATTCTATCTCCAATTAATTTCTGTATTTTGGGGCCAATAGTCCAGTAGCATTTGGAGGACTTCGGTGGATGGTCTGTCCATTTTTAGTCTTGTTGTTATATATTCTTGCTTTTTGCTTTCTCCTAAATTCCAGTTGGCATTTATTACTCTCTACTCTACAAGTCCTGGGGAAACATCAAACCGAACATATTTCAGAGAATACTCATTATCCACCCTTGTGCATCCACTCATGTCTTCGATCAACAAATATTTGTGGAATGGCTTCAAAACTATTTCATGCATTGGTAATATAGTAGTGTACAATATAGACAAAATATATTGTACAATATATTATACAATTGCAAGCTCCTGGAGCTTACAATCTTAATGGGGCTTGACAGACAATAAACAAATGCATGAATAGGTCATTTAATGTTTGAGGATGATAAGTATTATAAAGAAAATAAAGCAAGGTGAGCAGAAAGAGATAGAGGAGTGAGCGTGTGTTCAAAGAAGGCCTCTGCAGTGAGAGAGTGAGCCATGATGATCTGGGAAGGACGCTACAAGCAGAGGCAGAGTAGGTGCAAAGACTGCCTGAATAATCAATATGGCAGCAACCGTACATCCAGTGGCAAGAGTGGTAAGGAAAGTGGTGTGGAGACAAGCAGGGGCTGGATCACGTAGGACCTTTGTAGAGCATAGTCAGGTCTTTGCATTTAATCTAAGTGAAATGGGAATTCATTGGTGGATTTGGGGCAGGGGAGAGACATCATTTGGTTTCAAGGATAGAAGCTGGGCAACTAGGGCAATCATATTGGAGAGAGATGCTCAGGGGCTGCCTTAGGAGAGCAGCAGTGGAGGCTGTGAGAGGATGGCAGACTCTGGAGCTCTCTAAAATGTGTTTCATTTAAATAAACCAAATTTAGATATTGAGATCAGCTCTGCAAAGTTGAGCATATGGAGAAGTGTTTCCCAAAGTAGACTCAGCATACTTCCAGTGATATCTGAGTTAATTTTAGGTGCTATGTCACATGAATGGACCTTTTAAGTTTTAATAATTACTTATGAATTTAATGTGTATTAGACAAGATATAAAACTTGCATATAAAACCCATAATTCTGGTGCTTGCTTTGGCAGCACATGTACAAAAAAAAAAAAAAAAAAAGCAAACCCATAATTCTGTAGTTATTGCTTGAAGTGAGGATAAAGTATTGAGTATATATAGAGTTGAATGCAGCAATAGCAAAAATTGTGAGGGTTGTATCTGAATAATTAGATTTAGGACTTGGTGACAGGATTATTTATAAGGTTTAGTTCTGAGGGAAGTGAATGATGACACTGGTTTTAGGGTAGTGTATAATTGTAATTATATATTACCACTTATTGATTATCTGTTGAACGTGAGACTCTATACCAGGCACTTTATTAGTGATATTTCACCCAATTCTCAATGCAGTCTATGTGATATAGGTGATAAAGCTATGATAGTCCTATTTAATAGAGGAGGGAAGTAAAGTTCATAGAGAATAAATAATTTTTTCTAAGAAGTCTCTTGAGTTTTCAGATATTGCACGATTTCAAATGTAATGTGTAATTCTGATAAGTTCTCTGCAAACAGGTTCTTAGTTGTTTAGTATACTAATGTATCTTCAGCACCTGAAATAGTTTCTGATATATGCTAGACATTTGATCAATACCTGTTGAATGAATGAAAGAAAAAAAGAATGAGTCTTTATTTAGGTCCAACTCAAGAGTGGTGAATGTTCACATTCCTCGCAATCAGATGAGTTTTAGGAAGTAATTGCCTGGAGTTTTCATGGAAAGGCCATATTTGGGGACCATAAGGTAACTTACTGTGCCCCCTAAATGCAGGTTTTCCCAGCACCTAACTTTGGCCTTATATTTTTTTTGCTATTCTCCCTTAAGAATCTCATTCACTCTTCTGGCTATAACTAAGTGTGGAATTCCCAAATCTCAGACTTTGGTCCTAAACTCCAGTCAAAAAACAAATAAACCCACTCATAAACTTAGAGCCACTTTAGGACAGCGTAACCTTTGGCAAGTTACTGAACCTCCCTTGAGGCTCAGTCTGTCAGTACGAGGAAGTGCCCTGATCTGACCAAAGCCTGTGTGTGCCAGAAAGAAGGACAAAGTACTTAGGGAGAGTAACATAAGGGGGGAAATTACTTGAAAGGCAAATGGAATTCAATTTCCATTCCTCTCCAGCATTTGCTTTTAACCTAGAACTTTCTAAATAAAGAGTTAAATGCAGTTAGCTGCTGCATAATAATGATTTGGTAAACAATAGACCGCATATATGACAGTGGTTCCATTGATTACAATGTAGCTGACAAATTTCCACTGCCTAGTGAGGTGACAGCCATCATGACAGCATAGTGCAATACATTACTCACATGTTTGTGGTGATGCTGATATAAACATGTCTACTGTGCTGCCAATCATATGAAAGTATAGCACATACAATTACGGCAGTAGGCTATACCATCTAGGTTTGTGTAAATGCACTCTGTGATGTTTGCCGAACTAAATCACCCAATGACACATTTCTGAGAATGTATGCCTGTCATTAAGTGGCACATGACTGTAATCCTTTCATGTAAGTTGTCTTTAAAAACTTAATTGTTATTTCCTTGGAAAAAAAAAAAAGGCAAAGCATTGAAAGTAGAGTCATTCAAGCACTTAGACTCCTGGGTGCAACTCTGACATACAGTGAGGAAACCCACCCTCCTTAACCCCTAACTTCCCACTCTCACCCCACAAGCTCTTTCTCTGTTGACAGCAGCCAGACCGAGGGCAACTAGCCCTGGGCAGAGCATTACGGCGGGGGCGGGGCAGGGGGTATCTGTGTGAGGCAGGGCAGATTGACTGGATTGACTGGAAAAAGGCACTCTTGGAATTGGGCAGGAGCTTCCTAAAGGAACACTTATAGGGTAAGACGAGCCTGGGAGGGTGCTACTGAGCGCATGAGGACCAAACTTTTTGCTTTTTCTCTTAGAGGCGGGAATTGTGTGTGGAGAGAGGGGGGCGTGCCCAAATAAGAATAATAACTTCACATGTTTAGTGCTTACTGCCAGAGCTACACCTTCTCCTTGTCCTTTCATATCTCTGCCCGATGTCCCTGATCAGCCTGGGCAGCACACATTTTTTGAATTATGAACTACATAACATTCGCAAAATTATATAAGAGGAAGTTGGGGTGTAAAGATGGAAACCACATTATTCTCAACCTCCACAAACTCCTAAACTCCTGGGTAAAAGACAAAATTTCCAACACCAAGGCGAATGGAGGTGAGCTGTACAAAAAGGTAGACACCTGCTAAAGGAGTGCAGGGTAATGTGAACAAATTCCACTGGGTGGATCTGGAATACCATTTTGAAAGAGGATTCAAATCAGGCTTTGATAGAAAAAAACGACTTTGATGTTTATCTTTAGGAAAGAAGGGGGTTCTAGTCCAGGCAAAGGAAATAGCCTCTTCAAGGCCTGGAAACAAGGAAATGCTGAGGCTAGAGTAGGGTGGGGGTGAGGTCAGGGGACATGGGCAACCGAGAAATGTGGAAGGAGTTTGTGCATGTTCTCGGGAGGGGTGACAGGAGTTTGGAACAGAAGTAGGGGGAGGTTATGGATTCTTTGCATGCCAGCCAAGTTCTTGAACCTTATCGGGTCTGCAGGATGAGTCTTTCACATTTTGGTAAGGGGACTTGTGGAGTGGAGTGGCAGGAGAGGGCCATCGGCAGGGACAGCAAGGAGACTAGTTAGTTTTTCTTAAAATTTTTTATTTTGAAATAATTTTAAATCCAGAGGAAAGTTAAAAGGATAGTCAAAGAGCTTCGAAATATTCTTCAATTAGATTTGCCAGTTTTAACATTTAGCCTCATTTGCTTTATCATTCTCTCATTGTCTCTAACACATACTTTTTACTGTGTTTTTCTAAACCATTTGAGACGTCATGCCCCTTCACCCCTAAATATTTCAATATGTGTTCCCTAAAAACAAGACTTTCATTTATGTAACTTCAATAGAATTATTAAAATCAGGAAATTTTATGTTAATACACAACTGTTAACTGATCTGTACACTTTATTCAAATTTTACCAATTGCCCCAACATATAAGAGGTTTTTCTTTTCTCCTTTCTTTCCTTTTTAAAGTAGTGGCAGGTGTCAGTGAAATAGCCTGGAACTGAAGCACTGGCTGTGGGAATAAGACAGCCATTTCAGAGTTGGATGTGATAGGATTTGGCAGCAGTGGGTTCTGAGGCGGAGAGAGGACGTAAAGTTGATGATGAGATAGCAGTTTATAGGGTTGGTGTCAGTTACCAACAAGGAATTTAGGAAAGAAATTTGAAAGGTAAGGGCGATCGTAAGTTCTAGGTGTTTGATTTAATAATGGTAACTGGATTTATGCAGTGTGTTAAAAGACAGAAAGACGATGTAATGATAGGCAGTGTTGTGTAGTGGTCACGAGTGTGATTTTGGCACTAGACTGCCTGGGTTGGAATCAGGCTTTGCTGTTTACTAGTGGTATGACCTGGGAGAGTCACCTCAGTTGCCTATGCCTCCGTTTTCTCATCTGTGAAATGAGAATAACAATACTACTGGCTCATAGGGTCCTTGTAAGAATTAAATAAGTTATTATTTACAAAGGGCTGTATTATAAGCCTGCCTGACACATAGCATGTGCTATATATGTTTGTCAAATCAATATAAGTAAATTAGATTTCCTATTGTTGTTACCAAAACTCAAGTTTGTGTGCCCAATGCTTCAAAAGACCAAAACTCAAAACATCAGAGTTTGCAGTAAGGAGAGGTTTATTGATCAAGAAGGCTCCAACTGAGAAGATAGGAGACCTAATTGTGCCTTAAAGCATCTTGCTTGCTGGACTAGGTTAAGGATTTTTAAGGGGTTAGGGAGAACAGGTATGTGGAAGTGCTGGTGAAGCAAGTTTTAATTGGAGGACCTTGGAACTTGGCCATTTATGGTAAAGGGGCATCAACACTGGATCTTCCTGGACAAAGGACTCTTGGCTTCTGAAAAGATTCTCTTGTTCAAGTTCCGATTATGCCCTGGTCCTTTGGTTCCATGTGGGAGGGGCAGGGAGGAGACACTTTGTTTCCAAGGGCAGCTGGTGGTCAAATTTCTCTCTTTTGCACATGCCCCAGCTGCATGACTTGTGATCTTGGTCTGTTGTCTCTGAAGAGGATGGAACCATTTTGGGCTTCATCTGTAGTTCCTTATGTTATTGAATCCTCACTCGCAAGTCTATGAAGTAATTAGAACTATTATTACCAACTGAGACTCTGTTACATGGTTCGTGCAAGGCCTAACAACTGTATAGAAAACTCGTTTTTTCCACTTACTAGACTATCCTCAGACTCTTTTCATGAGAATACCCAACAAGCAGTAGAGGTGGGCTAGTGACTCAGGATAAGCGCCGGAGACTCTAGAGTTGAATGTCCTCTGCAGAGGTGATCGTTGAAGACATAAGTATGTATGCAGTTGCTAAGAGAGAGTCTGCAGAAGAAAAGACTGAATGTTGGAGCTGGTAAGTGAGTCTGGGTGGGAGCAGTCAGAGAAGAAGAAGATGAAACAGGAGGATATGGAGTAAAGGAAAGGAAGAGATATGAGAGTTTAAGGAGGATTTGCCCTTTCCCTGGGAGTTGAAGCAGGACAAATTCAGAGCAGAGATCTGGGATAGTAATGAGTGGGTCCTTTGTGACCTTAGTGAGAACGGTTGCATTGATGTGGTAAAGGGCAGAAGCCTATTTTCAGGGCTCAAGAAGAGAATGGGAAGAGGAAATGTATTCCACCAAAGTGAACTACTCTTTCAAATTATTGGCAATAAAAGGAAGGAGAACTTTGAGAGAAGCAGGATCAAGAAATGATCTCTTTCCAACAGAGGCAATTGTCTTTATCATCTAGGAGAGTAAAGAGATAGGCCGAAGATGCAAGAAATAGTGGGGAAGACGGAACAAGCAGGCTGGCAGGGGTAGGGTCAGGAGCATGGCTACGGGGTTGATCTCAGAAAAGAATTGAGAAGGAAGAGTGAGACTATACGCGATGACCTATGACATTTAATGTGGGGGGAGGGAACGTTGAGGTAATTCACTTAAAATTGCTTCAATTTTTGTAGAGTGGGCAATGAAGCTCTTTGATGAGGGAGTCAGAAGTGTATGGGAGGATATAAAGGGATTGGAGATAGTTAGGGTGTATATTAGAGATAAAAGAGATTGTCTAGTGATGGCCAGTGCTTAGGACTTTAGTTGAGTGGTAAGGTTCTATAAGGTATTGTTATGAGACTTTCTCCAGTGACACCCCAGAATTGACTAAGAATAAATGAATTGGGTCAGTCCAAGAAAGGGTTTTAATGGAAAGTCAAGAGTAGTATGAATTTCAGAGGTCTTTGGCTTGAAATGGTTGACCATAGGCCGTCAAGGCAAGAGGAGGCTGAATAGTCCTCCTTTAAAATATCCATTATGACAGAGAAGTAGGAAATCTTATCAGGCAATTGTGGGGTCAAGAGAGCTGCTATGTATTTCTGTAATGACATAGAAAAACCAAATAAAAGAACTTTATTATTATTATTTTTAAAGAATTAAAAATCCTGAAATCTTGAGTTTTATCTTTAAAATATTTAAAATTCCAGTATAAATCTGTATTTGTTTTAAGTGTTAACCTATTTCGAATGGAGTAAAATAAACAGCTAAAAAGCTTATGCCATGTTTTTCCATGACTAGTCCCTACACTGGGCTGAGGCTGGGGATGTATATCCTGTTTGAGAAGCCCGGGATAAAAAACCAAAAGAAAAAGCAGAGCCAGCTGGAGGGAACAATGAAGGGGCAGGATAAATTCAATAGAAGGCAAAGAGTAGGAAAGGGGGAAAAATTTGAGGTGGTAGCTAGAAAGGGAAATATCAAAATTCTAGATCTTGAGGATAAGACAATTGTAACTGACCATGGGGCCTAAAGTGTGATCCAAAAAGCCACTGAGTGATTGAGATGAGGGGATGTAGGCTGCCTCGCGTGATTTCCATCTCGTCGAGTTGCCCCTGACTTAGAACTGGAATACAAAATTTCTCTCTTGTGGTGCACAGAAGAAAAATTAATGATTTAAAAGAAGCTTTTGTAAAATGTTATCCCAGACATTTATTTTTAAACTTTGTCTTGAAGTCAGAGAGAGATTAATAGAGTCAATTTAAATTCCCTTAGGGAACACTTGGTATCTGCCTCTCGCCTTATACCGTCCGTTAAGTGGAAACGAGAACTATGTAACTGAAATGTCAATCGTGACACTAATTTTTGAATGAATGCAGTTTTCAATTCACTGATAGAAATTTTATTTACTTTATCTGGGAGGGTCTCTTGTCTTGAACAACAAGCAGATAATTTGTGGAACTAGCGGCTATTTCAGGAGAGTAAGTAAGAGGTCTTTTGTGCCCGTTTTGTTTCTATGTTTCAAAGTAGGGTTGCAGGCAAACACTTCCACTCACACTAGTGGATGGACTTTGGCAATGGCGGATAACGCAGCAAAAGAGGTGATATGGTGCCTAGGGTTTTGAAATAATTAATTATAATGTCTGATGTCGATAACTTTCATTGGTAAATAACGTTAATATATTTCACCTCCTTGTTTAGCCTTGAAAAACATATGAATAATAAATGTTTATAGCAATTAAGAGTTAAGTAACAGGAACAGAAATCCTGGGCCATCCCAAACTGACCAATGAGAATGTCTCTGCACATTTTTCCAAACTTTGTTTCAAGCTATTTCACAACAAATTAATATTTACACAAATGTCATATCTTCTGCCTTATGATTTACGGAAGGTGAGCATTTAGCCTCACTTTTAAGCCATTTAGGAAAATTATCTAAAGCTTAGTGAAAAAGAAAAAGCAAGAGAAATGAGGCATAAGGTAATCAAATATATTGAGGAGCATTTCTTTAGCCTGGCATGAATTCAGGAAGTAAGTGGGTTCATTTTACGCATTTGGTTCTTGTCTTTTTATTTTTAACTTTTACAGCTCTATGCCCTCAAAGCCATATCAGCATAATGAGTGGTAATTGGGATCCCCATGCTTAGTACTGACTTGCCCCTTGCGCCATGTTGAGATTTTCAGCTGTCAAGATCAGACGGCTCTCTTGTAAAGGTTCCATCCCTGAGATCTGTGGGGACATCCCTGGAGACAGGCAGCAGCTGCTCCCAGGGGAAGCGGCAATCAGTGCACCTATTACTTTACCAGGCTGAGTAACGCTGAACCTTAGAACTATGCCAGGGGAGTAGAGCTCTTTTGACTTCCTCTGCTCTACCAACGGCAGACCTATCCATGTGAGTATTATGCCTGTAATGGTAACAGCCAGACTGATGACTGAATTCCCATGGTCAGCCTTCCACTAACAAGGAGGGATTTCTACCTGATGGCATTTCTCAAATTCTACTTATAAACTTAGGCTTACTTCTGATTACACTAAGCTATTTGTAAAACACAAAATTCAAGTTGATTGATTAGTATAATTTTCTCCCATCCACATTCTGGATAAATCAAAGATGAAGCTAGTAGTGTTTCTTATCTTTTGAAAAAATTTGTTTCATTTTCACAAATAGAAAAATTACATGGTTTCCTAGAAATGTTGATGTGTCTCTTAGAAGGGTTGGGCCTCCATTCATCGAGAATTATTAATTTAACAAAAAGCTCGCAGATCACAGTATGTGAATGTATGGGATGGGGAGGAGGAGGGAGAGAAGGGAAAGAGTTAAAATTTCATTCAAAGGAACAGTTTTATCATTGAGTTAGGAACTAAAGTCCATCCATAAAAAAATGGATCGTTCTAGAGTTTTCATAAACTTACTGCAAGTGCGTACTTTTATTTCTGAATAAAGTTCAAATAGTTTCTCAAAAAATAATGGACAAATTCAGAAAGCTTACAGGACGTGTCGGAATTGGCAGTTGGTTGGAGCTTGGCCATGGCAGCACAGCATCGCTGTTTGTTGTGGCACCTTGTGCCAGTGTGTTGGGCAGAATACCTTCGGTTCTCTCTGGGAAGACCCCGGAGTGGGAGCAGACTGGGAAAAAAAGCACGAGGGCGCGGCTGCATCTTGGTCGGACAGCATCCCAGCCTGTGTTACTCTAACTGAATTTCTCCAGGGGTTAGAATATTTTGCTTTCATAGTCGTCTAGATTGTTTACTAAGGGTAGAAATGTCCTGGCTTCACCTCAACCTGTTGATTCAATCTCTGTGGGATGCTGCTTGAGAATCTGTATATTAGAGAATCTCTCAGGGTAATTGTGATGTGTGGTCATGTTTAAGATCTGCTCATGTAAATTGTGGTGGACAGTGGGACAAACTAACTGGAAGCACTGTAGGAAGAAAGTGTGTTTGTGTGTGTTTGTGTGTATGTTGCAACAGCTGTGAGATGAAATCAGGCTACTGGAGTTTGCCAAGAAGCAGCAATGGAGACAGATTAACCAGGTGCCAAGGATGTGGCCTTAGGCCTTACTAGAAACTCCCTCCTTTAGGGTGTGAGCTTCTGGAAAGCACTGACTGATCCTGATTAAATTCTACATTTCCAAGCCCAGCACTAGACAAGGCCATCACGATGTTTTCTTTTAAAGTTCTGTTGACTATCTAGCTTTGATTTTCTACCTCATGCAGGAATCCTAGTATCCAACATTTTTTAGTGTGTTTTCAGATGTCCAACAGTTCTCTGATTTCTTAGGTTTCCCTTTTATTTTCTATTCCTTTGTTAGGATGCGAATCTACAATTTAACAGATTGAAACTCCTTTGCAGATAAACAACAGAAGCTGAAACTACATATGACGCTTTCTATCATACACCCGTATTGTACCTGATAAAAATAAAGTTTTATTTACTTCTTGGGTGCACCCAGAATAAACAGTTTCTCATAAGGGGGAAAAAGAATCTGATGGGAAAGAAAAATGCTGGATGACAACGGATGGCAATTACATATGGAACTCTGGGCTCAGTATTACTGAGAGATCTTTGTAAGGGAAGCCACTACATGCAGTTTGCTTCAGCTGGGATGACTTTATGTCCCCGTCTGCAGGACGATTTTGGCTTCACCAGTTGAGCTGATATCCCATTTGGTTCAGGTGTCTTTTATATTTAACTGTGTCCTGGTTTGGAAAATAAGTTACGTAATCGCTGTGAGTATAGGAGAGAGAGATGTTTCCTGGGATCTCTGAATAGAACTCATTTCAGTCAGTCTATGATTTATCCCATTCCAGACTCACCCCTAATGTTTGTGGGCCCAGGACAAGAGAGCCACCTGTCCCACAGCCTTATCCCTTCTCTTCCTTTCCTGGCTCTTCTATGCAACTGGAAAAGCCTTGTATAAATGTGTGTGGATGAATCAGTAGGCTAATTCAAGTTGTACTCACACCCATAGTGCACACCAGCCATGAAGTGGCCTGTCCTTTGGAGGGTAAAGGCCCACAAAGTTCCTGGGGCTTGGCTCTGGAAGATTTGGGGCAGGGTATTCCAGGGTCATGGGTACCTGGGGAATGGTACCTCAACCCTACAGATTCCTAGCCCTATGCAGAGGCATAATTAGAGGAGGGTGGGAGAGGAGCATCCTGAAGCACAAGTCCCATGTTAGGGTTTTCAGACTTCCTGCTTCTAACACATCCTTGAGCATCCCAGAAAAGCAGACTCACTATGCACTTCTGAAGGGTTTGAGATAAGAACACTTCAGACATGAATACAACTTGGTCGCCTGACTGAGGTCCAGGGATATCCTGCATCTGGCCTGATAAAAAGTCCATGTCCTACTCTCAGGCTGGCTTGTCCTTAAATGACATATATTTATAATAACAACTTCATTTTTCAGGTTGAAACAAAAACTTAAACTATATGGCTTAGTTTTCAAAGTCAAGCAAAGAGAAGGCACCTCTCTCCAATATGCTTCATGGAAGGAAATTTGATGACCGTTTTTATTGCCTGTTGATATGGTCCACTAGGTGTGTAGATGTGCAGCTAGGAAAACTGTTTGCTCAGCTATTCATGTGGTTTTGTTTATCCGAGGATCAGTCAAATGAAAAGGCTTTCCTTTCTCGTTTGATTACAGAATCTGATCTTTTACAATTTTAGATCTTCTGTGTCTATTTGTGGAACTTCTTGAGTAATTAATTATTAAAGTCAATGAACACTTTTTCTTTTTTCTCTTTATCTCATTAGGACTCAACTAGATCACAGGGCAGTATTTTCCTGGTCTAGGAACACTTTCCTTTTCTGTGAGTTATTATACACCCTGAACATAGAGTCATTGTATATAGCACAGAGATTGTGCACCACACAATCTTGGAGGTAAATTTAATGAAGAGTATAAATGGGTTGTGAAAAGTGGCAGCCCTGTCTATGTCTATATCTACATACTCCCCAACATGCACAGTTTTTGTCTTTCTCTCACTCATCATAAGCATGTGAAGAAGATGAGTGTTTGCAGAGAGGAGGTGAAAATCATTTTCTACACATTCTCCATTTTTTCAAAGGTACTAATTTTTTCTACTAGTAATGTAGAGGTGGGAAAATAGAAGCCACTAAGACGATACAGAATGGATTTTTATGTAAGCAACAATTTTGGCCAATAATTGTACTAAAAATATGTTTTCAAACTCCTGCTCTATCCTGATGATCATGTCCATTAGCTCCCCTAAAAGCTATGGCTTTTCCAATTTAATAGATCATTCAATATGTGATTTCTCTGGAATTAATGGTGTAAAGTATGCTTCAAATAACCATGTGTTATTGTCCATTTATAACCAATAAAACTTGTACCAAGTCACACTGCTTTGGGGAGTAAACTGTTCAGTAGAAAGGTGTTCTTATATCTAAGCATTAAAGAAGCTGATTTGCCTTTATTCGATGACAGCTAGGGATTCAACTGAGTAGAAATTATTATTCATATTTTTGCTTGTTACATTTTTGATTTTCAGTGGTGGTAGAATGAGGAGGGGCACATTTGGATTGCAGAGTAAGTATCAGATGGGTTTGGTGAGCAGTGTATGTTCTTCTTTTTGTGCTGCTCATTACTACTTCTCTCCTTTGGTTCTTTTGAAACTTCCATTTTTAATAATTTAATTTATCCCTACCAACTCCAGCCTCCCATGGCAGCCTGGAAACCAGGCTTGATAAAATACATACATACATACATACATACATACATACATACATACATACATACATACATATCTCCTCATTTACTAACAACAATGAGGTTATATTTTATTTTATTCACCATAAAGTACTTATACCTCTTCCTCCATGGGGTTCAGTGGGTTCTTCTTATGTAAAATAATAGTTAAGGAAATAAATTACCGTTTTAGCCATGGAGGGCCAGAGAAACCACATCCTTCAGGATTGTTTTATAAACCGTCTTGGAAGGCATCCTGGAGAACTCCATCCAGCTTGAATGACTAGTCTGTTTGCTGGTAATTGACAATCCCTCTCTCTTTTTTTAAAGTGAATATCAATGGTTCTATTGTCACCTCCGTTATCTGATCATTTTATGAGCAAAGTCTTCGGTGCGTTTGACATGGAAGAATGTAAGAACTTTTTTCCTCATACCCATTCTAGCGAAATGCTTGTTATTGTTCTTATACCATGTAGTTTGAGTGAGTTTCAGCTCCCAAATTAAATTACAAGCAGCTAGAGGGATAAGACTGTGCCTTTTATCTCTTTTGAATTCTCCCTCCCGCCCCCAATGTCCAGAATAGTGCCCGGCACAGAGCAGGTGCTCAAGTAATGGTGGTCGGTGGTGAGAATGTGTTTGGAAGTCAGAGGGCGGCTGCAACTCCACGTGTGTGTCCATCTTCTGTCATGCTCCGGGGACAGCAGCCCTTCTGCAGTGCGACCGCTGCAACTGCTGTGACCCAATCCAGATATATTTTAATTCTCTTTTACCAAACCCGAGAGAACTTCTTAGAGACTGTGTTGATTTATTTGCCTTGAAAACACCATTGTGGGAATTTTGAGGTGTGACGAAGCTCAGGGAGAGATTGACTTCATTCCAAAAAGTTGCAAATAGACAGAATTTAAGCAAGTGGCATGACGTACATTCTTAATTATTTTTCAAAAGAAAAAATATTAAAAGAGAGGTAATTTGAAAACGAATTATCCAATAGCGATGAGATGGCTCATAGCTCTAGTGGTTCTCACAAGTACATAGTGCAGAGTCTGACCCATATTAAATGCTCAACAAAGTGTTTGTTAACTGAATGAGTGAATGGCTCTGATCTTGTTCTGAGAAAATCCAGAGCAGAGAATACCTGGCATGAATGCTAACATCAACCACACATACTGAGCACTACTGTGTTGCGTGCTTTCTCGCACATGCTCGTGATGTTTGATTTGGTCTTTGCCAAAACAAATCTCCATTTTATAGGTGACTCAGGCTCAAAGAAGAACTGAACAACTCCCTCATGGCAACGAGGCACTAGGAATGGAATCAAAATGTGTGCCTTCTGACTCTGAGTCTAGGGTTCTAAAATTTAAAGGATTATCTGCCTGTTTGAAGTCATGGGCCAGAGCAATGTAAAAAAGCAGCTGGAAAAACCAAAGCGGAATCACAGAGATGGATAAAACTAACTCCCAAGGACCTTGATACGTTAAGAAAAATAAGACTTTAAAGATAGGGACACATAGAATGTAAAAAAAGTCTTTTAAAAGGCTCAGGTTCTGGGGATTGGAAAAATGAGGGAACAGAGAAGGAAGGAAAAATGTTTAAGTCCCTCCAAGCAATTTCTTATTGCTTTTCAAGGCAATTCTTGTTTCTTAAAATTTCAGAGAAAGCTTATGGCAGATGAGACTTTGGAAGAGTATTAGAAATCAGGAGGGAAAAGGCCTTGTAATTCATCCATTTGCATCCTCGTAATGTTATTAAGTCTTTTTCCTTTCACATAGATACTGTCTCTTCAATTGCACTGTAAACCTGTTAGGCCAAGTTTCTTCTCTCTCTTGTACCCTATC
Organism: Pteropus vampyrus; assembly: GCF_000151845.1. Lineage (NCBI taxonomy): Eukaryota > Metazoa > Chordata > Mammalia > Chiroptera > Pteropodidae > Pteropus > Pteropus vampyrus. The sequence continues at coordinate 43,828 of NW_011914963.1, read as the reverse complement.
CACATGCAGAGGCCTCTCAGCAGGGCAGACATTTTCCTGCTTGATATATTTGAGGTATTTCAGAGCTTCTGTGCCCTCATTAGCCTGGTCCTAAGTTTCCAAATATATACACCTTCTATTGGAGTCATTCCTATATATTAAAGAATGACATGTTCGCAAGGCCCTGTCAATTGGATCATGACTTAATTTAACTGGTAACACTCACTAGCCCATTGGTACGTTGTAGGTAGTTTATTATATTAGTTAATTGACCACCACTAGATAAAACCCTGAAAAGATGAGAAAAAAAATGGTGGTAGAAAGGGGGAAATAAAAGTACACTTTCTTGAGAAAGTGGATTTTTTTGTGTTCCCATGGAAACAACTCAGGCATGTCAGGGTGAGGTGTTACAAGGAGAACAAAAGAGAAGGTTCATCTTTAAATTTGGCTTCTTGCCTTGTATTAACCTTGGCCCATGATACTTTGTAGACTGAGAGTGAGGAAGAAAAAATTGAGACAAAAATCGCTCTCTGCTTGGTCACTGCCTAACAGCTCACAAAGCTTCTCTTTGTGCTAGTTTGTTCTTAAGCAGAATGTATGTCGTATCCAGGGTTTTCTTGCTGAAGGAAATGTATCCACTTTTGCTAACTGTGGACTTCATGGCATTAAAACCAACATTATTTGAGCTGAAGTAATTTTAGCACTTAGGTTGGTTATTTTCAGTATATATTAAAGCCAATACTATCCAGTCTGGCTGCTTGGATTATGAGAGACAGCTAACTAGATTTTCTGCTTAATCTAGATTAAGGCAGAAATAATACAACACTAGCAACAAACTTTGATCTTGGATAAGAGGGACTCTTGCTCCAGGTTTGTTGTTTTCGAGGGCCCCGCTCTGGCCCTCCTTCAGCTGTGCCATGTCCCATAACTGGAGAGGATTCTCCAGGGCCAAGGGGATGTTGTCCATCTAAAACACTCTTACCCTCACTTCTAAACCACTCAGGACCTCATTATTCCCTGCCTCGGTGATCCTCAAAATACTTCCAGAGGCTGTGTGGGTCTCTCTTGGGGTCAAATCTCCCAAGGGTGAACTGTACTCTCTGGTCCTAGGACCAAAGAGTGTGTAGTTGGGTGTGAATCTTGGATGCGCAGGCCAAAGTGTCCTCACGAATGTGTGCGGGGCTCCTTGTGTCATGGAGCAGAACCAAAGTTGGGAAAGGGAAGGGGAGTGGGATTACTAGCTGGGGGACTTTGGCTCTGTAAATTTTATGGTTAGCCTGGGATTTCAAACTCTCTAGTGGGAAACCATTTGAAACAGTCAACTCATCTTGACTGAGAAGCGCACTGCTTTGAGAAACTAGGCTTTATTTGACCACGAAGGTCCTTGCATGGCTTGCTGCTCTGAATATGAAGCAACAGTGGTTAATGACGTAAGAAGTAGGGATGACTGTTCTCTAGAGACATTCCTAGGGAGCTTCTGGTGGTGATCACTGTTATTATTTCATGAACAATGAAATTTTTATTTTTTTATAAAGAAATTTGTCTTTTTCTTTTTGTCTTTTTTTTAGTGAATACTAAATAGTGAAGGTGTGTGTATGCATTCTAGTTGTTGAGTTCTGGTTACTTAAATTTTTACCGTAGTTTGTACTTGCAGCTTGTTCAAAGTCTTAAACTTGTGGACATTTTTTATTCTTTTGTCCTCTCTCCATTATGATGTATGGTCTTTGAGCTCAGGAAGATGATTTAAATGTCACTTTAAAATATAGCCTTTTTTTCTCTTTCTTCCCTCCTTCTTTCCCTCTGAGTTATACTTATGCCTCCTATCTTCCAGGCCTTGTGCTAGAATTTCTCTTGTGCTTATTTTTTAATGACAACATATGATTGTTTAAAATATCATCATCTAGTAAATCCATAATAGAAAATAACTTTGTTCTTTCACAAATATTTACGGAGATTTAATTATTTCAATATCCAAATATTTTGCCTTTCTTTTTTTCTTTCTGGAGAGAAACAAATAATTTGTTCCCACAGAAAAAAATACATGTGAAAAATTTCAAATTTTATACATAATTAGAGTTGTGTACTATCATTTAGACCTCTTCTCTAGTTCTCTTAACAATACGTACCTTCGTAGTGTTTCCTCTCTTATTCTAAATATTTTGCCCTGCTCCCCACTCTTACTCTCACATGTGTCTAGATTTTTGCCACTCTCTCCTCATTATTCTCTCTTTCTCCTCCTTTTGGTCTCCCTACTCTGCTCCTTCCATGCTCCCTTCTCTGCCTGCTTCTCTCTCGTTTACACTCTCTTCTCATGTATGTGGCCTTTGTCTTTGTCTGGATTTATATCTACCAGGAGAAGGGCCAACCATCTTCAATGAAACAAATGGCATCCAGATGTGAGGTCCTAAATCAAAGAGCTAGAGAATCATTTGGTTTCAGGGTTGTCAGAACCTTTGAGATTGATCATCTAGCAGGGTCCTCTTCATTTTGTGCCTGACAAGATAGGTCCAGTGAATTATATAACTAGCCCAAGGCTACACAATGACCAGACTCCATATCTCCTATTTCCCAGTCCAGGCCTTTTCTTAAAAATATTTTCTGAATATATTCAGGTAAAAAGAAATAAGCCTCTGTAAATTATAGACTTATTTTTGTGTACTCCTGTGGTGCCTGGAGGGAGACAAAAGGGCAGGGGAGGAGCACGGATACAAAAGAACATATAAGATGTACCAAAAAGTATTTCCTCAAACGATCACTAAAAAATTGTTTAAGAATTGCCAGAAAGAACTATAGACAAACATGTTCAGACAAGTTACTGCAGAGAAGAGTGTTTTTAAGTTAGAGGGCAGAAGTACATCCGTCAACACATGCAAAGAAAGAAGAGCTATAGACCTTACAATTGGAAAAAATAAAGGAGTTGATCTTTTTCCTTGATTTTTCTTATTTTGTGGCAAATGTACAACAAACCTATTTTAATGCATTAAAATTAAAATCAGTATACTCTAATTTACTTGTGTTAATATAGATTTAAAACTCTTCAGGCTAGACCAGCTGTAATCATATTCCCAAAGATTTCCATTTTATCATTATTTACAGTTAACAAGACGTTTATGATCTCTTTTTGGTTGTCTCTGGTGAAACATTGTTGGCAATGCTTTCCTGACTTGAAACTCTCATGTGCATGGAAATCCAGTTAGGAAAATGAGTAAGTCAATAACTTCTCCTAAGAGTATAATCTCTCCTTTGTGACATAAATTAGATATCCATTCACATTTATGAAATAATTCCCAGTTTTGCAATTAAATATTCTGATATGCACAAGCAAACAGGCCAGTCTCTTTATAGTCTAGGAGAATTTAGTCAGCTTTCTACTTAAACAAAAAAGCTATGCTTTTAAATAGATGCATCATTTTCTCAAAATTGGATTTTAAAGAGCTGATATGAGCTGCAATCAGATAGATAATTAAACAGCAAAGGTAAGAGGTTTCTGACTGTGCATGTTTACAATGTTAATTAAAGAACAAATTGTGATTTTTAATCCTAAGAATAATTTGACCAACATGCATATATAATGATGTGAAGTTTCCTCACTTCACATTTTAATCTTGAAGTTGCTGATGCATCTGAAACTAGCTTTATCACAGAGAATGGACAATGTTTGATTGGAGAAATTTAATCACATTTTATATTTTTGTGGAATGCATGTAGTTGAATGAAAAATTAAGATGCTACTTTAAAAGTTTGAAAATTTCGTTGTTTCCTCCTTTAGCTATGTTGCTTTGTTTTCTTAGATCCATTGAATAATCTGGAATGTTTCCTGTAGGGTTTTTTAAAATGCTGGGAAATGTTCCCTCTGTAGCAGTTGTCTCTGAGATGTCATAGATTTTTTTTTAAATCTTGTTTATCACTACTATTACTTTTTACTTCACGTTATAGCAATTTGGCATGCCAATATGTCTTCCATTCCAAATTTAAGTTCTTTGAAGGCAGGGTTCATATCTTCTTCTGTACCAAGGACTTTCATTTGGTTGGTGAAATGTTTGTGTAATCGGTGAAGATAAGATATGCATTGCTCTCTGAGAGTGTATAGATACATTACTGGCTATGGGCTGGATAACTGGCTGACCAGTTTACATCTAGCCAAGGATACAGAGACAGCATGCTCAAAAGGTCCTGTAGATTATTATATTGTTGCTTTGAGCAGGAATCAAGTAAAAATGTACATTTGTGGTCTAGCCTTTTTTCAGTGTGATTGAAAATGTAATTCGATATGATCGATTACATTGAAAATGAATGGGAAATGAGATAACATTTAGTTGAAGAGAATTTGGATTTTGCCCTTAGACCACTAGTCTTTTAGTGTTTCTTCATGTATTTAAAATTTAATGGTTGAGTATTCTCAATTATAGACCATGCAAGTCCTGAGGCTTTTATTCTTCTTATTTATCAATCCTTTCCAAGAGAAGGAATAAGAAATATGATTGTGTTTTTGCTGTTAATTAAAACTTCCTATGAAACTATTTAGATTCTTTTTTGAGCTAACGAGAAAAACTAAATATTCTTCTAGGGTTTTTGAGAGTTGTAGGAAGAGTTCTTTATTATCGTCATTACATATTTAACAATAATTCCAATTTCGTTTCACTTTTATGTAGCATTAATTTTGCAACATGCATAACAAGACTTCACCCACACATCCTGGTCAGTAAAGATGCTGTTATCAGCCATGTTATAGAGCATTTCTGAATTGATAGTACAATCAGTCTAGTTTCCTTATTTTGGCTTTGAAGAGAGTCCAGCAGTAGGTCCTATGAAATTAGGGATAAAAGGAAACTCTTCTTTGGCTTTTCCAAATCTCTTAACACCATTTAAACTCCTAGAAGTTTTTCCCCTTGGGAGGAATATGGTGGTTCCAACATCCTTAACATCAGCAGACTGTTGCTCAAATTCAGCCTTTAATTCTTCTGTGAGTGGGGACAGAAAGAGATTTATTATTATTTCCCTAAGACTAGTAATTTTGGGGGAGCTGGGAAGACTAGGTTTAGAACTTTAGGTCTCTCCTATTATGAATATATTACAACGTGAACTCACTTGGAGCAAATCTGGGTTGTCTTAGAGGTAGCGAAGATACCAATAAGGGAGATGAGCAAAAATATGTGGTCAAAGGCAGTAGTGGAAATATATGCCTCATGTAATTTTCATACGTGAGCATCTAGGGATCTTGGCAAGTGCTGGGGCTTGTCCACCACAGGGTGCTTGGAGAGCCTAGTGATCTGGACTGTGGAGTGTCAGTTCATTCATTTAGTTTATAATCATGTGTTAAGTGTTTACTGAATGAGAGCACTATCTTCAACACTTTAACAATTCTAAGTCCAATTTTTGTCCTCGCTCTCTATGTTGGGCAACTTATTTTTATGATTTCTGATTTCAGTTCTTTATTCATAGGTAGGAGATTATAATAGTAATGGTCTGGTAACCTCACAGAAAACTTTAGGTGAGCATCTTATTTCAATAAATCCATATAAAGACATAATGACAGCATTTATATATTTGTAGTCGAATCAATGGTCAGTTTTATTTTCTCCAGGTAAAGATAGTTATCACGTATATGACCAATTATCTTTATTCAGCTCAATTTGACCAGGTCAGTGAACCTTATTTTTATATCATAATTTTGCATAGTGAGAGATATAGAAAGCATAATAGTTCCCCTAATTTACATTTGGTAAAATTAAGGTTAAGTGATTTCCCCAAATTTATGCTGATATGAAATATAAGTACAGGCTTTTCATTCTCTAACATTGTATTATTTAATTGCTCTACAAAGAAACAACGCACATTAAAGTTATCTTTTTAAATAGCTTACCCACTCTTCCTATCCCTCACTTCCCTAAGTTAATTATAATAACTCTCATTTTTCATTTGTTGTGAAGTCAATTTGTCCAAAATAGGCTGGGGATAGGTTGATTTAATAATTATATATAGTGATTAACTTGGGGTTAGAATTTATATCAAATTAGGGCAAAAACACTTTTCAAATAATTAGAAAATAATAAAATGCACTTAATATTGATATTATCCCATGAAAATGGATCACAGCTTTAGAATCCTTTTGATATATGTGAGAGTGAATCTCCAACCATTATATTCTAATAGTTGCTTTTAAAAATAAGTCTCTGAACTAGTTCATTTGTCTCTTTTTTGTGAAAGTTGACTTAATAAAATAATGGTTGTGTGACTTTGTGATTGTTTAATTTCAGTTAAACAGAGAGTTACTTCAGTTTAATATGACTAGGGAGAATAATGTTTTCTTACTTTTCGGTTCCACCTGTGGGGAAATTGTTTCAGAATACCTTATGAAGCCTTCTCACTCACCATCTCATTGGGTCTTTGCCCTTAATTCTGCTTTTTTGCCTTTGGGACATTTTACAAAATCTAAGATTTTTTCCAGGTGATCTTTAAAAATAAATTTCAGGGAAATCTTAACAATCAAATTATTTCTGTATTCTTTTAAAACACATTTTCATGCTCTACTGTGTGGGGGTGGGGTGGGGAAACAATCAGAAAAATCTTAGCGGGACTTCAAAATGTTTTCTTCCAACTACTTTACTAATAATTATTCAGGCAATTTTACGCACATTAAAGTTATCTTTTTAAATAGCTTACCCACTCTTAGAAATAGGCTTCTTAGAAATTCTAGAAGCTTTTCCATTTCAGGTCTAATATATCTGGATCATAAATAAATAGCAGGTGTCTGTTGGGGGCATTAGAAGCCGAACATTATGCAAAGTCTACCCTCTGTTGCGTCAGGAGCTTGAATTGTTCTCCTTAAAATATCTGCTATGAAAGCACCGAGATTAGATGGATGTTGGCTCCCTTTTTCTTCCCTGCTATCGAATGTCAGAGATTTGTACTGTTGGTAGGAACTGAGACTTCATTTTCCTTGGCCACATTCTGATGCTGGCTCCATGGCAGAAATTCTCCCGTTCCTGATTTTTATGCCCGAGGTAAGTCAGAAAAGGAATTTCAGGAGCGAAGCTTAGGTTTGTTGATGAAGTGTGGGGGAAACCAAATGAACATCTTCGGAATGAAAGTGTGCATCTCTGTCTGCCTGAATGTGTGAGAAATGGAAAACTGTTACACAGCCTAAACCTCCCACTGGTATGATTATAAAATAGTGTTTATGGTCAAAATATGACAAAAAGTTTTTCTGAAGCAAAATGTTTTGTTGTGTGTGGGACAGGCATCTGTGAGCCTGCATTAAATTTATGAACTAATAATAACATTCTGTTCCAAGAAATATTGTCAGATCTTATAACACTGTGATTTTGTTCTGAGTAATTCAAGTAAATGGATGATTTTGCTTTTAAATAATCATTCCTAGAATTTACAAATATAAAGGAAAAGCCACATATAACTTAATTGATGGGAAAGATGCCTTTTTGATCAATGCAAACTTTCAGAAATGACTAATAATTGGATTTTCTCTCAACAAAGTATCATTCATTACTTTCTACTTTTTGGAATGACTGTAAATGTCAACAAAATAAAGTCAAGCAAGTTTTACAAGATTCCAAACAAAGGATAATCAAAATTATGAGCTAAATTAGCCAAAATAATTGAGCTATAATAGATTATAAATAAAAAAAAAATAAATTAAAAAATTATATCCCTAAAGAACTATTGATAGTAAAATAGAAATACACTGAGTTTATCCTCCAAGGTAAAAACAGCGATTCTGCTGAAACTGGTTAGGTACTGGTGAGAGCAACTTCTTGCTACTGAGTAAGGAAACTGAACCCTATAGCTTGGTGTCTTCAGTGTGTACTCAGCTCTTCCCTGCCAATGCACCCTGGTTTTAAATAAAACAGAATGGTAAATATTTGGAGTGAGTTTTATGTGTCTTTGGGATTTTCCCTTCCCTGCCATTGGTAAATAGCATGTTTCCTCTGCCAGTTTATGACCTTTGAGATGACTTTCCTTGTTAAATACATACTCATTCGCATGGATATTTTTCTTCCCTCCTCACCACCCCTCATTTCAAAAGCTACTTCTTTTTTTCTGCCTCATATTCAACTGCTTTCAGCACAGAGTAAAGTCTTCACTGTGTCTGTAGTTTGGAAACTACACTGTCTGTAGTTTTGAAAGGAGTGAATCAGAAGCAAAAGAATCAAGAACAAAATAGAAACATGCTTTATCCATTGCAAATTATCCTTAAATATTACTGGTCGTAACTTCCAGACTGACATATCTCAAAATGAAATATGGATTGCAAGAGACACTATTCTAAAATACATGATTTGTTTTTATTGCTTGGTAAACTGATCTGCATATTTCTAGGTTTTCAGGGGCCCTATATGGACCTTTTGAAATAAAAACATATTAAAAATGCATGAAATCATGCCACTTGCTCCATACAAACTGAGGTAGTTAGGAATCAGCACATGTTAGTGAGTTGGAGCCATGGAATTGGTAATCGAGCATTCCTGTGCTAAGTTATTACCAGTGCCATCACTACATGGCTGTCAGCTCATCAATCTAGGGCAGTATTTTCCAACTCATGTCAGTCTGTGCCCTTCCTGGAGAACATGCTGAGGTTCCCTGGACATGCAGCAGCAGCCTCAAACCTCTTTTTCTGTCATTTCGTAGTTTTTATGTCCATCTGCATGTAGTTTTCCTGCATCCTTCCCTTTGGTTTATGGGCCAAAATTTGCCAGAGGGAGGGTACAGGATTAGGATGAAGAGACTGGTATGAAATATAACAAGGTCCATTGTGCTACACCAGAGGTATTACATCACACCAGCGAAGTGATTATAGAAACCTGGCTCCCCATCCGAATTCTGTTATTGACATGTTAAATGTGAGTCAGCCTACCATTTGCTTAGTATGAAGTATTGTTTCTGTTGTTATTTCTACTATTACTATTACTACTACTACTGCTGCTGCTATTAGCCATCATGTGTTATTTCAATGCAACTCAATTGTACTTTAAATTAATATCTCAACCAACCTATATTGTCTTATTTAGGTATGGCTACATGGTATGGTAGTAGGATTGTACCAGGCTAGTGTATAATAGGTTCAATAACCTGATTTTGTTTTGTTTTTCCATTTAACAAACTGGTATGAACATATATTAAGCCTGTAAATATTTTACAGCATAATTTTTTATAGGTAGATAATTTTTTATAGTTAGCATTCACTTATCCAATCAAATTTAAATTTTTTGCTTCTATAAAAATTATAATGTATTGCCTTGTAGCTAAATCAGTGTATCCCTAGGATACACTTTTAGAAACAGAACCGATAGGTTAAGGAGTATATTTATTTATAAAGATTTGATTCTTTTTATCAAATTGCCCTCCAGAAAGTTTTTTCCCTTATTTTATTCTCCCACAGTAGTACACGAAAGATTATACTTTCCCATATCTTGTGACATTGTTTTAAAAAAACCTGCCAATCTGATATGGAGGAAACATTATCTCAGTGTGATTTTATTTACCTTTCTTAAAATACTAGTGGGGTTTGACATTTTTTCCTTCGTAATGTGCCTATTAGTTCTTTGCTTATTTTTCTTTTGCAATGCTTATTTTCCAATTAGTTTTATTGAAATTCTTTATATAGACAGTATTCCACTTGTATATGGGGTTTCTGTTATGTAAATATTTTTCCCAGTTTCCTAGCCATTTTTTGACTTTTTTCCTTTGGTATATTTTTCTGTGAGAATTTTTTGTGCATGTGGCTGAATATTTATATGCTTTCCTTTTAAAGTTTCTGCCTTTGGTATTGTATTTAGAAAGGACTTTCCCATCCCAAGATTACACAACGTTTCCTATATTTTCTTCCAGTACTTTTTTAGTTTCTTATTTTACATTTAAATTGGATTCCATTGGGAATTAATTTTGTTGCATAAGAGTATGAAAATTTAACTTTATATTTTTTTCCAAATAGTTTTCTACTTGTTTTGACAATGATTTACTGAATAAATATCCTTTCTCTTTCAAGTTTTACCTTGAAAAAACATGATACAAAATTCTATTTCTAGATTTTCTATCCTTTTTATTGATTTTTCTACCTTTTTTGATCAGCATCACATTGTTTAACTATTGTAATATATTTAAATATCTGATAGTTTGAATCATTTTTATCTTTTTCAAAAATGTCTTGGCAATTTTTCAACATCTCCTGAACAGATGATTGTTATGATGTCTTAATTGCTCACCCTACCATTGGTCTCACTTGTTTCTGATCTGTTCACAACAGAATTGGCTATTGTTCTAAAACACAAATTGAAACATATTGCTCCCCTATTTGTACATACTTCCAGCCATTGTTAAAAACACTTGTGCACTGTTGATGGAATTGCGAATTGGTATACCCACTATGGAAAACAGTTTGGAGGTTCCTCAAAAAATCAAAAATAGAACTACCTTATGACTCAGTAGTTGCACTTCTGGGTATTTATCCAAAGAAAACCAAAACACTACTTTGAAAAAATACATGCACCCCTATGTTCACAGCAATGCTATTTACAGTAGCCAAGATATGGAAGCAACCTAAATGCCCATCAATAGACAATTGGATGAAGAAGAGGTGATACATATATATAATGGAATATTACTCAGCCATAAAAAATGAGATCTTACCATTTGCAATGACATGGATGGACCTAGAGGGTATTATGTTAGGTGAAATAAGTCAGACAGAAAAAGACAAATACCATATGATTTTACTTAAATGTGGAATCTAAAGAACAAAATAAATGAACAAACAAAATGAAAACAGACATAGATACTAAGAACAAACTGATGATTGCCAGATGGGAGTGCAGTTGGGAGGCTGGGTGAAAAAGGTAAAGGGATTAAGAAATACAAATTGGTGGTTACAAAATAGTCACAGGAATATGAAGTACAGCACAGGGAATATAGTCAATAATGTCATAATAAGCATGTATAGTGCCAGGTAGGTACTAATTGGGGGGATCACTTTGTAAATTATATAAATTTCTAACCACTATGTAGTATACCTGAAACTAATATAAAATAATACAACAAAAATTAAAAAATATAAAAAATAAAAAATATAGATAGGCATGTTGCCTATAGCAGGATTTTAAGCCTGAAGTCCAAGCAATTTCTTGGCCTCAAATGTTTATGAAAACTTTACACATTATTTTGGTGCTTTTATTGCCTCTATCTATCTATCTATCTATCTATCTATCTATCTATCTATCTATCTTCTCTCTATTTCCTGAGAAGAGAGTTCATAGTTTCAATAGGTTTTAAAGAGCCATGACCCTAAAGCATTAATAATCATTGGACTACAGAAAGGTAGTCAGATTCCTCAGGATGGCTCATAAGAAGCAGGCTGTCTGTGGTAGACGATGCTCACCCCGCTTACCACTCTCCTACATCCTTCCTGCTTCCCACCCATCCTGAACTGCTGGCGGTTTACCAAATAGTCTGCTCATTCACGGCTCAGTGCCTTTGTACACACTATTCCTTCTGCCAAAGTGCCCTCCTCCACATACCTCACCCACCTGGAAAATTGCTGCTTGTCCTTCAAGAAATGATCAAAGGGTCTTCTCCTTTGCAAAATCTTGCCTGATCTCTTTATGCAGAGCTGATCACCCTCTCCTTTTATTTTTTAAACCACTAAGTCTATATTTTATCACTACTCTTGTACTACTGGTTTGTTCTTGGGCGAAAATCAAAGAAAATTTGGATACAAAGGAGTGCAGGAGAGTAAGTAAAATCAGGGAAAATGGTAATGGGCCTCTTGCAGTCTCATGTGACTGTCGTGGCCTGACCTCAAGTGCCGGCAAGAGAGTGAAAAAGGACATAAAGTTAAGATTTCTTCTGAAAGTAGAGTGGACAAGATTCGCTGATTGCCTGTTGGAGGGGGAAAGAAAGAGAACAACACGGCATGGTCCCTAGGTTTCTGACTCAAACACCTGGGTAGATAGTGTGGCCATGATTTTTCTTGTTTATGGACTGAGGAAGGCTTCATACAGTAGATAATTTCCTTAGATACCACTTTTCCTGACTCTGTAAAAGTCTGACAGTGTTTGGGATAGGATGAATAGTTCCTGTACTGCACCCTGAGAACAGGCACTGGGTCTGTCATATGGTATGCACATAGGTGCAGGGGGAAGACTTTATGAAGAAGACGTATCTTGAAATATATCCATAATGAATAACAAGATGAAGTTAACGTAGCTTCCATGGCTCCTGAACTTAAAATGTCTACAAGATTGGTTGGAAAACAAGTTTTTATCAATTTGTTTATCTGGATGCTTATGAGCTGGAAAGAAATGCTCTAAGGTTTTTACCACAGAAGCAGAAGTATCTCAGTTTTCATAATGGATATCAAAAACCTGAGAATATTCTCAGTGAATTTATGCTCAGAGAAAGTGTATTAATATAAATAAACATAAGGAAAAACCTAAGTCTATTAAGAATATTCAAGATCTATAGGCAAATCACAGTGGAAAGGCTATACTAGTGAGTTCTTCGGTAAAATCAGAAAGAAATTTCAAATCCAAAATTATCTTTCGGTGAAACCACAAACTGGCCACTTAGCTTTTCTTTTGGTCTAGGGTCAACATAAAATAATAATAATAACGTTTATATAGTAAATACTTTATATAAAGCTCTGTGCTGACTACTTTATGCATTTTGTGTCTCATTCTCACATCAGGGCTGAGAGGTAGGTAATTTCATTATACCTTGTAGATAAATAAACTTAGGCTTAGAGAAACAGGTTAATTGACCTGCCAAAATCAAACAGTTAATACATATTGGAATTGGAATTTAAGCCACATTTGTCTGATTCCAAAGTTTGTGCTCAACCATTGTTTACTGAGCACCTCTAAACATCCAAGCAACAGTTTAAGATGGGTTCGCATGTGTTCAACTATTACAACAACCAGATAAAGTAAATATTCTGCTGAACATGAGGAAATAAGGAGTAAAGAGGTAAAGTGATTGTGTTGAGGTCACACATTTTAGAGTGGTTAAGTCAGAATATGAACTCAAGACCTTTGTTGCTAAACCTAAAGATTTTTTAGAAACTATATCGTAGCCTATTCTCTCTCTATATATATATCTATATAGATAGGTAGGTGGATATAGATATATATAGACATATAGATAGATTTACCCATCTCTTTCTATAGATAGATAGATATAAATATCTATCTATCTATATCTATAGATAGATATCTATCTATATCTATCTATGTAGATATCTATATAGATATCTATCTATCTATATCTATCTATATCTATCTATATATATTCATATATATAATTCTCAATATGATCATGATATTATTCTTACAGTTTCCTGCTCCTTTCAGGTAAAGCAATAATTAGCAGAGATTCCTAGGAGATAGCTGTCAAATATCTGCCCTGGACTTTCCCATCATTTAACCCATTACCTAGTTGGTAATCTGGTATTTCTAGAAACAACATGAGTTCTGTGAGTAGTGTTCGATATGATTCAGTGAACTAAATGGCATCCTGGCAGCCTAAGAAGTATTTGTCTTTATATTTATATATGGCTTATTTCACTCAGCATAGTGTTCTCTGGGTTCATCTATGTTGTCACAAATGACAGAATTTCTTTCTTCTTCAAAGGCTGAATAATATTCATATATATATATATATATATATATATATACACACACACACATATATGTGTTACATTTTATTTATCTATTCATCTGTTGATAGACACTTAGGTTCTTTCCATACCTTGGCTATTGTGAATAATGCTGCTTTGAACATGGGAATACAGATATCGCTTCAAGATAATGATTTTGTTTGCTTTTGAGATACCCAGAAGTGGAATTGCTGGATCATATGGTATTTCTACTCTTAATTTCTTGAAGAACTTCCATGGTGTTTTTCCATAGTGGCTGTATCAATTTATATTCCTGCCAACAGTGTTAAAGTGTTCCCTTTTCTCCATATCCTCACCAATATTTATTATCTCTTGCCTTTTGATAATAGACATCCTTACAAATGTGAAGTGATATATCATTTTGGCTTTGATTTGCATTTCTCTAATGATTAGTGATGTTGAACCTTTTCATGTACCTGTTGGCCACTTGCATACCTTCTTTGGAAAAAAGTCTATTTAGGACCTTTGCCCATTTTTAAATTTTTGACTTTTTTTTTTTTTGCTATTGAGCTATATGTATGTATATTTCTTATATATTTTAGATATTAACCCCTTATCAGATATATAGTTTACAAATATTTTATCCCATTTCATAGGTTGCTTTTATTTTGTTGATGGTTTTCTTTGCTGTACAGAACTTTTTTGGTTTGAGTCAGTATCACTTATTTTCATGTTGCTGCCTTTGCTCTTGGTATCAAATACAAAAAATCATTGCCAAGACCAATGTCAAAACTTACCCACTATTTTTTCTTCTAAGTGTTTAAGTCTTTAATCCATTTTGAGTCGATTTTTGTTTGTGGTATAAGATAGGGGTCTATTTTCATTCTTTTGCATATGGTCATCCAGTTTTTTTTCATACCATTTTTTGAAGAGACTATCCTTTCCCCATTGTATATTTTGGCTCCTTTATTGAAAATTAATCAACCACATATACATGGGTTTATTTCTGGGCTTTTGAGTTTATTCCAGTGATCTCTGTTTTTATGCCAGTACCATACTGTTTTGAATATGATAGCTTTGTAATATAGTTTGAAATTAGAAAATGAGATGCCTCCAGCTTTGTTGTTTTTTCCCTCAGGATTTCTATGATAATGCAGGTTCTTTTGTAATTCCATCACAATTTTAGCATCATTTTTTCTATATCTTTGAAAAATGCCATTAGAATTTTGATAAGAATTACATTTAATCTGTGTATTGCTTTTGATATTATGGACATTTTAACAATGTTAATTCTTCCAATCCATGAGTATGAAATATCTTTCCATTTATTTGTGTCTGTTTGAATTTTTTTTTATTATTATCTTATAGTTTTCAGTGTATAGATCTTGTACCTCCTTGGTCAAATTTATTCTTAGGTATTTTATTCTTTTTTATGTGGCTGCACATGAAATTATTTTCTTAATTTCTCTTTCTTATAGTTGGTGTATAGAAACACAGCTGATTTCTGTTTATTGATTTTTTTTGAGCAATTACAATTTTATTTTGGTAAAATTGGTGAAGTAGAGAATTTCCAGTTGTCTACCCATTTGTCAAAACACCACTTACAGAATAATTAATCTTTATCACAATGGTATATAATATCATATTATATACTACATTCCTATTTGAATCTATTTATGGCCTCTCTATTCTGTTCTATTTATCCCTGTACATATGCAACAGTATTTACAGAAGAATATGCATGAATTCAGGTAAAATATCAGTTTTAATTCCTGTAGTTTGAAAATATATTTTAGTAGCAAGGATTTCACTGTTAGCACAATTAAGTTGATTCTTAAATGCTGTTTTAAAAAATATATAAGACTAGCAAGGACATTTTTGAGAAAAATATAAAAGATAAGAATAATTGTATATTTCTTTAATCCTGAAATTTTACGGAAATTGTTTATTTTGTGGTAGAATCTTCATGGTTCTCTCTACATAATAATATCTTGTCTCTGCGAGTAGAGACAATTTTACTTCTTTCTTTCTGATTTGGATGACTTCTTTTTCCTTGCTCTGGCTAGGACTTCTAGTATTATGATGAATAAAACTGGTAAAAGTGGGCATCCTTGCCTTGTTCCTGATCTTAGATGAACAATTTTCAGCGTTTCATTGTTAAGTATGATAGTAGTTATGGGCTTGCCATATATGACATTCATTTATGTTGAGGTACATTCCATCTATACGTATTTTGTTGATTTTGTTGCTTGTCTACGTGTCACATTTTTTTGTTTTTGTTTTTTTGTTTTTTGTTTTTTTTGGTCTAGTTAATTTTGATTACTAGAATTTTTGAATAAAATGTTGTAAGTCCTCTGGATTCAATTATTTTCTTCTGAAGAATGGTGATTCTTATTTTAGCATTCTCTTGAATTATTGGCTGATAACCTTGAACATGGTTTTATGCTTTGTTTCTGCAGCTCTCTGGGAAGCCCGAAATACTTCCCAAGCTCTTTCAACTTGACAATATTCTATGTCCAAGAGAGGCTGTTTTCTTTGAGGACAGGCTTTGTTTTAGGCTTTGTTAGGGTCCTAGGACTTGCTTTAGGACAGGCATTTATTTGTGTAATGCATTAACTTCCTGTGCCCCAGTTGGCTGCCAAAGGTGTTAATGAAGTGTTTATTAATGAGATTTTTTTATTCTCACGGGGCCCAAACTCAGCAGTGTCTTTCCTCCCCTACTAGTTGACCTCTAGTATTGCTGTTCTTTCAACTCCACAACATTTGCCATTTGGTAAGCCTCAGATGTTCTCATCCTACAAAGGTATGGCCCAAGTCTCATCCTACAAAGATATGGCCCAAGTCTCCACAGACTTGTGGAGAATCCCTCCCTAGGCTTCTGGGAATTTCTCTGCACATAATTTTTACTCTCTAGGGTTCTGCCTTATATATTCCAGCCACTTCAGCTGCCTTGAAACCTGATCTCTACTTCCTCAGTTCAATATGAATGCCATGCTCTACTTGACTCCAGTTTTCTGTATCATGTTCAGGAAAGTATCCTTGATCAGAGAGGTGGGCAATCATGAGGCATACCTTGTGAGTTTGCTTTTGCTCAGAGATTACAGTCTTGGACTGGCTTCAGAAGTCTACTATCTGAAAAGTTTCCTCATGTATTTTATTCAGTTTTAGAAGTGTTTTCTTTTGGATGATTAATCTGTTACCAGTTATTCCATCATGGCTAGAAGCAGAAATACACAGGATATGTCTGATTTATAATTGTTTGTAACTTAGAACGCATATTGCATGTCTTTAAAATGTTTTTTGTAATTTTAATTATTTTATTTTTGATCAGAGGACAATGCATTCACATGGACAAAATTCAAAAGCCACAAAAGAATATGTGGTGAAAAATCTCTCTTCTAACCTAAGTAGCATAGTTCTTCTCTTCAGAGCTGAAAGATGTTATTAGCCATTTTTTTGGACTTTTTCAGAGAGATTAGATATCTCTGAGAAAAAATAGGAGGAAAAGATTATATATGCATAAGATTACATATAATCTTATTTCTTTCACATAAATGGTAGTATTATATATATCTCATATATATAAAAATGGTAGTATGAGAGATATATATCTTTCTGTACTTTGCCTTTTTTCTACTTAATGAAATATCTTATATTAAAACATAATTTCTCCATTTTCTTTTGTGCCTCCATGTTATTCATTTGTAGAAATGCACCAAAGATCATTTCACCATATCCCTATTTATAATTATAGTTTGTGGTTGTTATAAACAATGCTTCATGAACTATCCTGAACATACCATTTGATATGTTTCAGTATATTTGTAGGATAAATTCGTAAAAGTACAATTGTTATCTCAAAAGACATATACATTTGTTATTTAGTTAAATATTACCAAATTTTCTTCCCTAGTGGCTATAGTCCCCCAACTCGGTATCAAAGAAACGCTGACATTTTTGTTGTGTCTCCAGTGTTCATTTTCTCTATGTTTCAGCTACAAAATTTGCTTCTGCTTTTTATTCTTAGATATTTTTTCTGGATAAATCAGTTAATAATCTTTCCCCGATTAACTTACAAGGTTCTTGTTATAACACTTGAGATGAGCACAAGTGATTTATACAAACTAGAGGTGGTATTATTGTTATTACTATTATTACTAATAGTAATGCTGTGGTTCATTTTCCTAATATTCCAGATCACATACTAACTCATAATTTCCATTTTGAAAGTGTAATTTTATTTCCATTTTTGTCAATAGTTTTCAAAGAATTTTCCTTTTTGTGTGTGTGAGCTTTAAATATATGGGTAGAGCGTGTAATACCCTGATCCCCGTTCTGTCTTTCTACTGTGTCTTTCAAACAAACACTCTAACTTTATGAATTCTTTATGGAATTGTGTCCTTTGAGTTTTCTAGCTTTTCTTTTCTTCTTTTTATCTCACTTGTTCTTCTGAACTTGAAAAGCTAATGGTGTCTAGTAGAAGGTTTGGCTGTTCACTGAACATTCTGAATTAATCATTTTATGTGGAAACAGTGACTGTGTTAGAGTTTCTATACTTCCTAGAAGACAAAGTTGTCTTTAGGTAAATAAGGAGTCTCTCTGAATTTTCACTTTTTTGTCTCTTTGCAGTGTGCTGAAAAGTGCATTCTGAATTATTGATGTGAAATATTGAAATATCTGTCTTTAATTTTAGCATTTATTTTTATTTTCTATAAGTAAATGCAATATTAGGACACTTTTTCCGAGCATTTACCTTAAACTCCATCCATTTAAATATCATAGATAAAGAAATTTCTCATTTGTTTTTCTTTCTCTATATTTTAATGCTGTATGGTCTGATCACTAAGCTGTTAGGTAATATACCCAAAGAATGAACACTGAAAATAACCCATTAAAAAGAAATTTTTTCTTGGTAACTGCTTCCTAAAAATATTTTTCTTCTTTATATTTCAAAGCTTACCCCCTCTCCTGAACGTTGAGATTGCCTACTGTTTTCGACTCTGTATCTTCCTATCAAGTAACTATAATGACCTATCATACAAGGTTATTATGCAAGACTGAAACAGAATGACTTGAAAAGATCTTGCAAATATAATTGACTTTCCACTGAGAAAGAAGTGTGTTACCTAGTCTGGAGAATGCATGAACTCAGATTACTGGTATTTATTAAGCTCTAGGCTTAGAACTGTGTTAGGAAAACTAAAAAAAATAATTAAGTCTGGTTTTTGCCCTCAAGGGGTACAGTGGTTGAGAGCACAGGATTTGAAGTGAAGCAGACAGCAGTAGGCTAGATGACCTTGAGCGAGGTACACTAAGCCTTAGTTCTCTCATCTGTGAACTGATTATACTTATCTCAAACATAAAATGAGATAAATCTATAAAGAGAATTCTCAGAACTCAAAGAGGTTGTTTCTCTGGGCACATTTGCTTTTTGTGGTCTTTTCAATGGTTGTCAATCAGTTTTTAAAATTCAGCTGCCAGACACCACTGTAGCTATTACCATGATCACTCACATTTTAGTAGTAGAAAGGTTCTGGACACCTGCTACAGGTAAACTGGATGTTTGATTAATTAATACCCATTTTGGCCATTTGTAGATGGAGACACAGTGTGAATAGTCAAGGTATCATAAAGGCTACAACAAACTAATTCCTACATTTCAGTGGGTTAACACATTATACATTTATTTCTTGCTCACGTCATGTACAATATGGGTTGGGGGATGGGGCTCGGTGTGCTCCATTAAATCATTCAGATACTCAACTAATAGAAAATATGGCATAAATGACACATAATTGATATGAAGTAAAAAGCCAGGGACTGCTCAGTACACAGAAACTTTGGCTTGGAATGTTTATTAATTTTTTTGAAGAGATTAGTCTTAAAGTGGGTCATAGAGCCCGTGATAGACAAGGACTATCAGCATGGCATGTGCTACAAACACATGACTTTCTCCCTAACTTCCAAAGGAGAAAAATTGTAATTGTCCAGAAACTTGGTAGAAAAAACCAAAAGTACATGAAGCTAGGTAAGTAAATTGTAAAACATAGGTCATGGTTTTATTTTTCTCTAGAACTGTATAAAACGAGATTGACAAAGTAAATCTTAAACTCCAATAAAGCAGCTAGAAAAATCTAGAATTTCCCTGTGAGTTGGGAGATGCTTATAACTGGCTGGTTGGGATCAACTTTCTGAAGGGTAGTTATATCAGGATCATTTGTTAATTGGGATTCTGATGTAGGACTGGAACAATCCAGCATAAGATCTCATGATACTCATACCAAATTGAAGTTCCTCAGCTATTTTCTCCCTCTCCAAATTTTAAAATTAAAACAAACCACCCCCAAATCTTCTAATATCATTGGCTTTCTGCATTTATTACTTTTGGCCCTTTTTGAAATCTGGTTTTATGCAAGTGGGAGAAATGATTAGGCTTCATGCAAAGTATAAAAGACGCATCATGTCCTTTTCACCAAATGTGTACTCTGTGTTCCTGATTCTGTGTAGTTTTCCTGTCTTCTAAGTCCTTCCTTTCTTCCTTTTTTTTGGTGCAATTACTCTCATCTTCAGAAAATGAAAGGCCCTAGAAGTCCATTATGTATTCGTAACTTTAGGATCAATATAAAAGACAGAGCAATATGAATGCAAAGGATGCTTTCCCTTCAAGGTTGGGAGAAAGATGAATTGAAATAAAAATAGATCTGATGTTTGAACTTTTTCTGCCTTGGGCCTGATGAGATAATATCGTAGTATATCACTTTCTAAAAATTCTTGGAGTTTTTGAATTAGTAATGTAATAAAAGAAGGTTACACGAGTCAGGAGTACAATCCGGGAAGTATGTCCAGGAGTAAATAAAAGTGGTGATAGCATGAAAATTATATGTTTATAAGCTCAGCTGACAAGAGGAAGATGATAATTGCATTTACTAAATTAACTGATTAGATGAATTACACATGCATTCTATATATTCAAAACTAATGTCATGGTTAAAAGCATGGTTTTGAAATTACATTAAGGTGGGTTTAAATCCTGGTATTATAACTTAATAATAACCACATAGACTTAAGCAAACTATTCCATCTCCAGCCTCTCCTCAGTAACCTCATCCACAAAAACATATGATAAAATCTACCTCAGGATTTGTTCTAAAGGCTATTTGAAATAATGCCATAACCTTTGGCAAATGGAAAAATATATATGAACAGCAAGCTGTGTTATACATATTATTATACAGTGGATTACTTATTTTTAAATAACCAGGATAATGAACATGAATTCAACATAAAAACTTTTAAAAATGATTCAGTATGTACCTTAAGATTTTGGAGTGCCTCATGGTCATCATTGGAGATATTTATGACTCTCGTGCTTTGCTAGGACCAGTAACAGAATTCCAGGTGACAGAATCCATTGCATATTAACATATGCAAGTTTTGAACTGGGTACAAAAGAGTCAGGATTTGAACTGGGTACAAAAGAGTAAGGATGGTATGGGAAAATTTCTGTCTTCCTGAAAATAATACAAATCATTCACTGTCCTTGGACAGTGATCTAAAAATGAAGAAAAAAATACAAAACAACAACAACAACAACAACAAAACCAAATGGAAATGAGCTGAAACACAGGTACTGCATTCAAATATTTGAGGCTGCCCAAACATATCCAGATGGAGTCAGGTTTTCCAGAAAAGTGTTGGCTAATTTTCCATTTCTCCTGGACTGTTCTTTCAAGTGGGTGTGCAAATATGTCTACTTATTTATAAAAGAGTTGCAGCGTGGGGTAATGGGAGCAAAGCAATTTATTGGGGTCAGAGTCTTCTATGGCTGTCATTTCCTCTAACTTACTTCTTTTTATCTTAGTTGTTCTATTTGCAAGGTGGTAATTATAGAGATAGCACCTTCCTAGTGTTATTTTGAAGGAGTAACTAATTGTAGTTGTTTTGCTGTCTTACCAATTGTTCAGGTGGATCTAGCTGTAAATGGAGAAAACCTTAAGGAAGACAAAAGAAAACGAGCCAGCTTTTATCCCAGCTCCTTCATTGGGATAAAAGTACTCAGCCAAAAAGAAATAGTTACTTTAAAAATTTTACTGTTTCATTAAGTCAGTGAGTTAAAATATTAATCCTTTTTAACATGATTTGCCTTGAGGATTCTTTAGGCAGGTAATAAACATGATCAGTGTTATACAAATCCAGTAAGTTCCTCTTTGGGTGGCTGGGTGAGTTATAGTGGAACAAGCCCTGTGTTGAGACTTTTATGTAGGAAAAGTGGAAAATGTCTAGGTAATTGATTAGAATTATTTCAGGGAAGAGTAAAATATATTTCTAATTTTAGGATTAATTTCACTCCATTTTCTTTTATTTAGACCTAGTCTTTAATTCCCTGATTTAGAGCTGATCTTTAACACTGTCATTTTACTCTTTCAGAAATAAATTGTTTAGATTGGACTTAAATGTTTAGAAATAATATTAAAATATGAAATTCCTTGCTTTTGATATGGAAATGAACGCCTCCATTGAAAAAAATTGCCTTTTATAGAAGAATTGCTTTGCTATGTTTTGATGTCTTGGTTTTTTATAATAATTGTGATAATGATGCTGATAATGATAAAGGAGTTAGCTAAAACTTATGTGGCATTTCCTTTTGTGATCTTTCTTCTGTTATCTCATTCTGCTCTGGTAATAATATATGTGAAAGTCCAGGGTATTTCTATTCCTTTGCGTTCTACTTAAGCTAGTCTTTTATTCCATTTTTCTTTTAAACATAGTCTATTTTGAGGCTAGCTGGCAGTTGTAACTATTTTCAGGTAGATTTTCACAGTGAATGGAAAATGAGCACTTTTGGAAACTTATATTTCTTTTTATTAGCCATGTATAATATACCATTAGAGGTTTTGTTACAACCTAAAACTATTGAGATTTGAAGAAATTTGAATTTCTAAAGTTGTTTAACCTGCTTTTAATCCAGTGTGATAGTTAATAGCTCATTTCCCATTCTTCGTGGCCTTTGTTCAAATATCAGTTCCTCCATTTACTAACTGCAAAATTTATCTGATGCAAATTATTTTGCTTTCTGAGCTCAGTGTTCTCATATATAAAATGAGAATAATAATACTATCTACCTCACATAAGTGTTGAGTTTGCAAAAAGTGTTTGCAGAACAGTTAAGACTGCTCCTTTCCCATGGTAGATTCCCTGTGGGTATTTGTAAATAAATAAACGTTAATGTGTGATGGTCATTGTTATTACTAGGAAGCCTGGACAGGGAGGCAATACCTGGAGGGGTCAAGCACTCAAGCCTTTGGTCGCTCTCTCATTTGGAAGCTGTGTGAGCTTTGGCGAGTTGTTTAACCTGACACTCACTTTCCTCCTTGTAAAATATGGGAGTCATAGCAACTGCTTCTTGTTTTGAGGATTAAATGAGATGATATTTGTAAAGCACTGTGGTGAGTCATAAATTTCATTCCCAGTACATCTGGATAGGCAAAGAACATATAGGTCCTTGATTTTGATTTTAACGAATATGATCTTCCTTCTGAGCAAACTCTTGCTGTGTAGAAGGAAAATTAAATGTCCAAGTTTTAAATCTTAGTCTGATGCATTGGTTTGAGATAATGCTTTCTCTAGAAAAAAAGGGCTCAGGCTTTTAGATCTCTCAGTGTTCCAGGCTTTTCCAGGCTCCTCTCCAAGATGAGATGAGAGTATATGGGGAGGGGAGAGGAGAGGCTTAGGAATGCTTCTGGTGGGAAGGAAGAGTCTGGAGCCTTAGACATGATGTCCGCTGCTCCACTTGTCCACCCACTTGCTGTGTGGCCTGAAAGCATTCTTGGTGGAGATATGAGCTGCTGTAACACAGAATCCAGCGTGTCTTTTGGGATTAGCTAGGGTCTGGCAGTCTTCCTGGCTCTCTGAGAATCATCTCATTCTCACTGCTGTGTTACAGGCCCTCTGAATCCCTGTCTCACTTCAGAAACGGAGGCTGAATGCCACTGGATAGATTCTCCACATCCAGCCTTTGCTAGGGCACCATCTCATTCCTCACGAGGCTGGCATACTGTCTCTCAGCTCAGTTCCTTTCTTACTTCACCCCTTATGGAACTATGAAACCCCTGAGCCCTAGCACTGCCACAGTGATTCCCATAGGAAACCAAGAGATGCTCAGAAAAGTTACACTCCAAGGTCTCTCTCTGCCTAACTGCCTCCAAATGTTCTTTGGCATGGTGCAGTCTCAGAGGTCATGTCTTTCTAGAGCCCTAAAGAGGAACAGAATTAGAATCTTTCATTCCTCTGGCTCCCTTGTTGCCTATACAACACTCCTAAGAAACATGTCTGATCACTTTGCTCTTTCCTCTCCTTTTCCTTCTCCCAATCCCTGGAATGAAGATAAGACAATGGTTTCTCCACATTCTTCTATGTCATATATCCCCAGTGTGGGGAGGAAACTCTGTAAGTCCTCCTGATATGTGAAATGTAATACAGGCATTTAAAAATTCTTCCTCAAGACAAACATTAGTAAGATTTGCATAAAACCTTTTGAATGCCAGATGCTACTATCAGCTCCTTCTTTTTATCTGTCTTAAATATTTTTCTTTTTATTTGAAAAGCAAGGAAAGAGGACAGCAATATTTTCCAAACTATTAATTCAAAATAAGCATATAGTCAATATACAATTTACTATGATGATGATGTAACTGTTAGCGCAGTATCTATTTGCTGTTTAGATAACTTTTACCCTTGGGTAGGTTGCAGTTTCAGGGACATGAAGAGACCAGTCAAAGGCATTTTATGATTTTCAGAGCATTCACAGGCTTGTTATCATGGCACTTACTAGCTCTTCCTCTCACAGCACTGTCCCCTCCACCTTCCTCCCCCATCTCTCTGGCCACACAGGCCTTTCTGGTCCTGGAACATGAAATGATTTTTCTTGCCTTGGGGCTTTTTTCCCTGCTATTCCATTACCCAAAACTCTGTTCCCTGTACCTTCTCCCAGCTAGCTCCTCATCTTTAAGACCTACCTCAAAAGCTGCCACTTCACTTACTTTCCTGCGTCATCTCTGACCATCCCAGCAAGAGTAGCCATTCCGCTTCTACTTATTGTCAATATTGCATCATCCTTCTTATATTCTTTTCCTGCATAAGCACAGTTTTTAAATGTTTACATGTTTATTGTCTGTATCCCCCACTAGAATGTAAGCTTCAAAAGGACATGGACTGTGTCTGTCTTATTCTCTAGGGTATTTCCCGGAGCTTAGCAGAGGGCCTGACAAATACAAAGAGCTCAAATTATTGAATATACGAATAGGTGATTGAATATTATCTTATTTCGGATATAAGGAATCATTATTTTTATTAACACTGGTGACATGGATATACATGGAACAAATATAACTTATAAGTATGGAAATAGGATTTGCTATATTTTTATTATGTACAATGTAATGGTGAGAATGGAGCTCTCTATTATTTTGTTCTATCATGCTGGTGGGGGAGCTGGCACTGCCTTTCAGCCAAGATTAGAAGTTCTTTGAAGGGAGGCATCATGACTCATATCTGTCTCACATCTTTTATGATGTATATAGTTGCTCAACACATACATGTCAGTGGTCATCGGTGGTGGGAATAGGGAATGGATGAGAGAAGAAATCACAGGCCATCAACCAACCGCTGCAATGATTAATCTGGGAAGGTTTTCAAGAGAAGAAAGAATTCTAGACATTATTTGATGAATAAAAGGAAAGTCACATATTTATTTTCTGGAAGAAAGACAATTTTCAAGTTGTACGCTATGGAGCCTCAGAACTTTTGTCAGCCATTGCTTATGTAGAAATTTTTATTTAAACAGAGAGTTTGGCTACAAACAAGTAGAAACTACTCATTTAAGGGTTGAAGCCTCCACAGAAAAAGATCAAAGGTGTGAATGGAGCAAAAGAATTGTTCCAGAGACTGATGCTGGGTAACAAATTACCTCAAAATTTAGCAGCCGAGAACTACCATCTCCCTATGCTCATGTGGGACACTAAGGGTCAGGAAGTCAGAGAGGGCATGGCAGGGGTGGGCTGGCTCTGCTCCATCCATGAGGACTGGAAAGGCAGGGGAGTCTTTGATGCTGGGGCTGGAAGACTTTTCCACTCACATGTGTGGTGACTAGAATGGCTCCATGTGTGTGGCTCGGCTTCCTCATAGCCTGGTGGCCACACAGGTGTCAGACATAGTACATGGAACTCGGGGGCCCATACATACATGTTTCAGCAAAGGAGACAGAAGCTGCGTTGCCTTTCATGACAAGCCTCAGAAATCACACAACCTCATTCCATTGTTTTCTCTTGATTGCAGCAATCACGAAATCTACCCAGATTCAAGTGGAGGCGAGCCTGCTTCTTAATGGGAAGAGTATCTAAGAATTTTGGGGGTACACTTTAAGCTACTTCAAGAATGAAAGAAGGAAGTGGAAGAGAGGTCCAAAGATTAGGTCCTTGTAATTGGGGATAGGAGATGGTCTATGGATCTGCTGTTGATCCGGGTTATGTTTATTGTGCATGTGCTCTGACCTTTAATGTTTTGTTTTATTTTTTCAAAGATAGAGATTTTTTTGATGATCTTCTGAAAGAAAAGTTTCCTTCCTCAATTCTAATATGTTTAGGAGCTAAGTGCTAGATAGCAATTGCTTGATCCTTGGTGGTCATAATAAAATAGGTAGAGGTACTCTTATGTATTATGTGATCCCTTTGTTACTGAGCACCTGCTTGTCAGAACTTTTCCAAATATACACTCGTCTTTTCCACCTCTAGCCCACACTGCTTCTCCTCCTCTCTGTCTAGTCCATCACATCTCTTCCTTGGGCCTTTTTCAGTCCTCATTCCCACCTCATTTCCAGTTCCAGTCCACGTTTCATTAGCCCACTGCTCTTGGTTCTTAGAGTGAGAAGGACTAATTATATTGAGTTTATGGTACTTTTTTAACCAGCCACTGGGAAGCAGAGTGAAATTCTCAAACTCATTTTTATTGTAATTTATTTCAACATAATTTACAAGAAATAGAAGGAATGGGTATTAGCTAATTGTACCATATAGACTTATTTTCTCAACAATGCTTAGTATTTTTATTAACACAACTGATAGAAAATAAATGAAATTAATCTTCATCCAAAGGCATGATAACATAAAGCTGAGAATACTAAGCAGCCAGGAATGAAGTAAAGAACTACAATCATTTTATCACCATTTTGAGAGAGTTTTACATTAAGCTCCTATACAACAATGAAATATTGAAGTATGAGCATAAATTTTGCCTAGAATTTAGGAATGCGGCAGCTGTTTTGGGGCACATTTATAGAAAAATCATGAGTTTAAATGGAATTTGCTGAGGGCTATATATCAATGTATCTTCATTATACAGTATTAGAAACTCTAGACTCTACCCATTAATCACTACAAATGTGGCATCTCAAACAGACGAGAGTTATGACTAATATAAATAGCACATTGAGAATTTTTACTTTAGATAGAGAAAATGATTGAAAGAGTTTGGGATAACACATTTATTGTCTCCAGTCCCTCTTCTTTTTCCATTTAGTTTTGAAATTAATTTTCCACATTAAGAATCCCACACTTTAAATATTTAGACATGGCAATTTTAAAAAGAAGATGTGTAGACTCATATGTCTGACCCATTGTTGACAGGTATCAGGAATGGGGTAAATTTTTACGGAGGGATGCTTTCAAATTATTTTGTCACTGCACATATTAAATTTTATTTTGTTATTATTTTGATTTAGCAAAAAGAGTCTCAATTATTTTTCTCAATAATGGCAATGGAATTTTTGTCATTTATTAATGATGAAACTGTACTTTAGGAAAGAAAACAAAAAGGGCAAGATGATTTATTGTGTAGGGAGCCACCCAAAGCCCATCTGTTGGAAAGAATAAGGAGCCTCAATGGGTGTAGTTGATGCAGTGAGAAGGGGGTAGGATGTGATGAAAAGTGCTTGAGCTTTGGAGCCTAACTTCTTTTTTGAATTCATATTCTGCTACTTGCTCCCTTGTGTTCTTGGGCAAGATACTGAACCTCAATAATCTATGATTTATAAATTGGGAATAATAATCACTACCTAGTAAGGGTGTTTTAGAGGCTAAAATATAATAATTCCTATAAAAGTCTTAGCAAAGTGTCTGCCTCACACTCAGCATATGTTCCTTTCCAGATGGATACAGGCCCTATGATATAATTAATAAACAATACTGTAAGCATTTGAGAATCTTAGAACAATGAGTGATTTGCTGTCTTTTGTTTTCTTAGTATGTGTAATGAGACTCCTGGCTAGCTGGATATAGTGGCAGCCACTATGTGAAATGATTTTAGGGATTCTAGATAGGGCTAAGTGGCCTCATTTTCCTCATAGTGCCCCAAATCCCACCTTGTATTTATTCCCCTGAGTTTTAAAAAAATTTCCAAAATTTCAAGTTCTCTATTATAATGCAAACATTCCTGGTAGTTAGGAAGTAAGGATAGTTATGAGGATGAGGAGAAACAGATTAAGCCAGAGGTTAAAACTCTATTCTTTGCTTCTTCAGGGAAAACTGAAAATTTGGGTAACATATTTTTGCTTGGCTATAACTGGCTGATGAGGATTCTAGTCCCTACATCCTACTCTTGTCATCTTTTACACATTTTTGTTGTTTTCTTGAAACCCCTGAAATCTTATCTGCCCATAGTTTATTAGGAATGAGAGCTGAGAGATGTCAGCTAAGTTTAGTTGAAACAGAGTGGATTGTGTATCAGGAGGCTTCTATAATTTTGCCATTGTATGACCTGGGGTCAGTGGCTTCATCTTTGAACTCCAATTTCCTCCTCTGTAGAAAGATGACTTAAAGGTTTCTAAATCCCTTTAATTCCTCCCTTTCTCTGGTTCCTGATGGTGGGTGGTCTGGGTCCTACCTGAAAGAAGTCCAAGATTAGAGAGAGAAAGAACATTACAGGAAAACTTCTCTCTTTCCAAAGGGCTCAGGCCCTCTTGGTGGTAGCGCTTCTGGAGAGTTAAGGATCTATCAAAAAACTACAATGTCAGGTTACTGAGCCCTCACTCTGTCCTCCATGAATCAATTTTTCTGCCATTAATTCTTTTAGAATTGTGTAGTCTAATATGGTGGCCATCAGCTACATGTGGCTATTTACATTAATTAAAATTAAATACAATTAAAAATTCAATTTCTCAACCACACAACTCCATTTCCAGTGCTCAGTAACCATATGTGGCTAGTGGCTGCTCTACTTGACAGAGAAAAGATAGAACATTTCTGTCATCACAGAAAGTTCTATTGGCTATTGCTGCTCTAAAAGCTGTAAGCCTCTGAAATTGCATTTAGTGGCTTGGTAATCACTTGAGCAGAGGTAATGCAATCCCAGGAAAAGTCTTCAAATTTTAATTACTCAAGTTGACAAACCCATTGTTCCAAGCAAAGAATGGTTGCTCAACATTCCATTCTCATGGTACGTAGCCAGGCAGTCAACATGGTTTTATTGAACACCACTCCTGTACTATGTACTACTAAATGAAGAAGGAATGTGGCCCTGTCTCCAGATAAATAAATATATAGAGAGACAAAAAAGAATTGGATGACTAGGGGTGTTGGCACACAAAATATAGCTTGTTTAGACTGTAGAAACCAGAAAAATCTAGATTTTTTTTTTCTTTTTTTACATCCATGGAAAATTGCAGACAGTTTTAATAAAATGATCAGAGTAAAATTATATGCTATTTATATAATAACATTGACATTGCAAACCAAAGTTCATTGAGTTCCAAACTAAACAAAAGTTTTATAAGATGGTTTGTCCTGTCCAGATTAAAAAGATAAAGCATTTACTATCTACCGAGCACTGTACTAACTTCTTCACATGCTTTTTCTTGTGTCTCCTGACACTCCCTCAACAGGTAAGCTGTGCACCTGTGGGGAGAGAGCACTAGGAAGGGGACAAAGGCACAGGCTCGACAGGAGACTGAGCCCGGTTTGAATCTCAGATCTGGCTATTTACTAACTTCGGGACTTCAGGCATTTAGTAACTTCTCTTAGCTCTACTTTGCCCACCTGTACAATAGGATACAATACCTACTTCATATGATTTTTGTGAGGACTGAGCCAGATAAGGCAAATAAGTGCTTAGTGTGATACCTGGCACTTAGAATGTAAAAAAGTGGGAAGGAGTCACTTTTTCAGTTCCCATAGTAATACCTCTGGAATACATTGAACACTCAGCAGATGCTTTTGAATAGATAGGCGGAGGATGGAGACAGAGGTCACATTTTCCTCCATCTGCAGAACATTTCCTGGGAGTGTAGGTGGTCACCTAAGTGGAACAATTTGGGGGAAGTCAAAAGCCTCTTATTCAACCCCAAATATCTTCCCACTGTCCCTGGTTTCTGTTTTGAAATTTAAGCATTGCTCATTCCATTCAGCTAAAAGTCCCTTTTACAAGTGAATATTACTTAGAGCAGGAATACAGTAAACCATTGTATGCTGTGGTTCTGGTCCAGCTGCCCAGCATCTGGAAGCACTGTGCAGTGGAAGCAGCTCTGGGCCGGAAGCCACAGAGTATGGCCTCCAGACCTAGCGCTGATGTTACCTGGCACCTGGCACCACTTCCCTGGACCCCTGGGGCCATTGTTTTTCTATTAATTCAATGAGAATTAGAGTGGAGCTCCTGTAAATGGTTTGATTTGTGATTCCATAAGTAGAACATTAAGCAGGTAAATTTTTGAGATGAGGCATGGGATGTAGTCCGGTTTGGTGGGCCTCAGAAGGTACACCGAAGAGCTTACAGAAGAACAGAGAACGTTTACCAAATACGGTCATGGGGTATCTGAAGATGAGAGCACAAGGGAAATACTATGAGTGTAAGTGAGGATCAACTATGACAGTTTTAAGACTGTTTTATAGCTTTGTCTGAAGCCAACCTGATTTATAAATATCACATTGGAGTTTTACTGGATGTTAAGTATCAACAAAACATCACCACACCTGTGGGCCTGTAGTAAAGCCAGTTTACTGCTCTAAATATGATCTTCAGTGCTGGGTACCCTTATCTAGCCATGGCTTGCGCATGCTGTAGAAAATTTCTCTAGGCCATCCAGGTGTGACCGTGAACTCAGTGGTGCCACCATAGATTCCTAGGAAGTCATGGGCCTGGAGAGACCACCTGGGCCCATGGCAATCGGGAATAATGCAGCTCTTTGTGGCTGTCAGTGTTCCAGGGAACAGGAATGGGCCAATAATTATTGAGCAACTTCCACACGCCAGGCACACACACACACATTATCATGTAAATCTCACAGCACCTCCATGAGATAGACGTCACTGTCTTCATGACACAAGTGAGGAGACTGAGACTCAGAGAGGAAAGTGATAGAGCTGAGATTTCACCATGAGATCTTTGAATAGCCAAATGCATCACACATCTTCTAGGATGTTTTGCAAATTTTACTTGCTGTTATTGTTCAGTATTCTTTGCCTATGGGCATTGGGGGTGGAATGATTGTTCTCTCATTATTGCTATTTTCAGGAATTTCTAGTACAAAGAAACAATCACCACCATCGTCATCACTCAGAAAGGCAGCATTTGAAGTCATTAGTTGTGTCTTTCAGCTGTCAGTGTCCCGATGTAAGTTTTTGTTAAATATTTTTCTTTTATACTCGGTTGATTAGGATTTATAGTTTTGTGTTTCTTCTCCACTTTGGAAACTCATGTTTAGGTTTTATTGAGACTCATTTCTGGTGTTTTAAAAGGTTAACGAAAGAGCTGGAAGCTCCCCGGGTTTCTTATTTAGACGTTGCAGGAAGAGGACAGAGTGTATCAGTTTATTGAGCCAGATGTATCTGTTGAGGCAAATGCTGCAAATATGTTCTGGGAACCTAGTCAATGTTCTGTAATAAGCGGTACATTAATCAAGGCTGGGCAAACTGGAGGGGTCTCTGCAGGGTTGGAGTTTCCTGGGAAGTTCCTGTTAAAACAGAGAATTAGCCAGTGCTCACGTTTCACATATGGATCTTTGAGATGGGGCTGGAGTCAGATGCTGCAGCGAGCCAGTGAATTGCTCTTGATGAAAACCAATGTCAAGTGATCACCTCTATCTGCATGTGATAATCTGGTGCAGAGTCTCTATCTGCCCAGTAGTCTTGCCACAAAAAGCATGCAGGCTCCGTCCTCATTTTAAGATGAGGACAGTAACATGTGCCTGTTCCAGGAATGTGTATTGTTTAACAATTTGGGGATTTAACAATTGAGTAGAACGAAGGCAGATGTTCTTGAAACATTGTCCTTTTTACTTTTTTTATCATTATTTGTTCTTTGTGTCTTCAGATTTTTCATTATGAACTATATTCATATATTCAAGAGTTTATTTTATGTAGTTTTAAGCCTAATAATAAAATAAACCCCCGTTGATCCACTGCTCATTTATGAACTATAAGCCCTTCACCCTTTGCATTCTCTTCCTCTGAATAACTTTTTGAAATTTGCATTTTTCATGTTTTTGCTTTTCCTGACAGTTTTACTGTGATCATTTGTTAAACAATTTTCCCCTATTAAGATATGGCTTTTGTGTAATAAAGCCCTGTGTTCTCCATAGCAGTTTCTTTGTTTATAAAGATTGGTTCTATTTTAAAGAAGTTTAGAAGACCTTCATCCCAAGTGCTCTGTTTTGATGTTGCCCAGATGCACAATTAAATGAAGAAATTTATGCATTAAGTAATCTTCACCTCTCTGCTCCCAATACCACATAACCTTCATGTTTAGTTCTATAAATTAGCATATTTTATGATAGAATGTTAGGACCAGAAATTTGTTATTACCTACATTTGGAGTTTGATAAGAATTTACATTATAGTGGGAAACTAAGGAAAAACTTTTAAACCATAGTCTCATTGATTTCTGTTTTCCCATTCCACAATCTTCTGTAGTAAGATTCTGAGGTGGTGGTCACTGTGTAATGTAGTAATAAAAAATATATGAGTCTGGCCATCCTGGTGATTTTCCAGATCCAAAGGTAGCATAAGCCTCACATGCTGGTAGAGATCTAGTGGCAGCTCCTAATATGACTTGATGCTATTACAGTCGTTCTAATTTAGTTAGTACAAATATGTCTTTTTACATAATATATCCCTTAAGAAACGTCAAGGCAAGCAATTGAAAAAGTATCAGGAGTCTGATAGAATCATTGTAAAATTTCAGCACCAGACTTAGAATGTGGGTGGGATCAAAGAAAAGCCAGAGCCACAGTCAGAATCGCACCACAGAACCAGCCTTGTGGGCCATCACTGCTGCCCCTGCTGAACACGACACGGTGGCTTGCATGCCCACTGCTGGTGTTGGCCTTGTTTTCTGCTGCTTGGTGCTGCTGATGATGTTGGCCTGGCAACTGTTGTCATCACAGTCACCAGGATAAAGTCTCTCTGTTCTCTGAGTCACTGGTGTGAAGCCCCAGGGTAGGTGTGTCTCGTTGCTCATGGCTAGCTCATGATCTGTATCATAGTTGCCAGAGGGGCTGAGAAAGCAAGAGTCTGTCAATTTTGACTGCTATAATGAAAGTGGCTTTGTTTCTCATGAAGACTCATATGGTGGGAAATTCACCAAATATATAAAAGGGTTCAGATGTTGGAAGACCACAATTTGTTCATACATAATCAGCTCATTTTAACCAAAGGCATTCTTTTAAACCTTTAATTTTCCTTCTAACTGACATCTTTTTTTTCTTTTAAACCATTTATTAATATTCTACATTTCAAGTAGGAGAAGAAGAGATAAAGAGATAACATTCAAAACTGTTTTTACTTGATAGCTTCCTTGAGGTTTCTGTAAGCAGTACCAAGAGGTCATATTGCACTGACCCCCACCCCCATCCCTCGACCTCTCATACTCCCACTCCAAGAACTTGGAAACGAGGAGCGGACCCACTTTCTGAGAGTGCAGCTATAAAATAGGCCTGGAATGGGTCAGATGGAAGGAAATAAAAAGTAATTATTTAAATGAGCTTTAAATAGGCTTAAACCGACCTTTTCTCCCTTATTTGTATCAATAATCAAATCATGAAATTTTAAAGACCTGAGATTTCAATTTTGGGGTGCGCACCTCATTGTAATTTTGAAATAGATGCTTAAACACGTGGGAGGAGGGCTTAGTGAGTACACACAGACGAACCTGGTTCAAATCCTTGTTTGGCTGTGTGACCTTGGATGTGTTCCTTCATTCTCTGGATCTATTCCTCATTTGAAAAAGGGCAGCGATAGTCTCTACTTCACAGGGTTGGCATGGGACTTAAATAAATTCATATATGTAAAGTCCATAATAAACATTCAATAAATAATAGTAATTATCCTAATTCTTGATCTCAGAGAACAGAGGAAAGGATGGTTCTCTCAATACATAAAGGGGTTACTTCTGGAGAAATGACCCCTCATCAGCAATGTTCGAGTGGAGGCCAGTGTCCGGAATGCTAGCGGTGTTGTAGAGGGAGTTTCTGCATTGGGAGTAGGTGTGGTAGACTAAGGGATTTTCCAGTTGACCCGCAGCAGTGAATTCTACGGGACAGTAACTCTCTTGTCAACCCTTGAGCTGGGCTACTCCTGCTCTAGATGGTAAAACATTAGCCACTCAAGTAGTATCAGCCAAAGTCATCACTTTGTGCTGATCAGGCCAAAGTGGAAACTGACTGATCTGCCCAGAAAGTAACAGGTCCATAAATGTGGCAGTCACCTTCACTGCAATGATTGCAACTCTAACTGCTTTCCCTGACTTGATTTAGCCTTTATGTTGAGTAACCTCCTCAGTAATGGCACAATACCTCTAGCATTTGCAAAGTAGTCCACAAATAGTAGGCCTTCCCAGCTGGGCACTAGTAGCTGATTCTCTTGGTAACTGTGGACTGGGTTTCAGCTCTCATTTGCCCCCTGGATCTGGGTACCTTGTGCAGTAAAGAACTCTACCTTGTGGCACTGACAGTGGTCATGAGTAGGCCTGGGGAATGTGATCTTGGGAAGGGTATTCAAATAACTCATGGAATAGGCACCCCAATAGGGTAGAGGGATGCTGAGGCAGAGGGTGAGAGGGTCCAAAGAGAAGTTTGGCTTCTTTGCTTTTCTGCCTCCCTCTTAATCTTAATACCCTATATTGACAGGTCACAGTATAGATTGTGTACTACGTTTTGCAGACATGAAAGGAAGAAAAAGAAAAGGCACAGTCTTTGCTCTTGAGATTGTAATGTCACTCACTGTACTGTAACTCAGCAATTCCATTCCCCCATCCTTTATGCCTCACTACTTATCTCATTTACTTCTAGTTCTTCCTCTTTAAATTGAGAAAGCAGAGGCAAAGCCAGACACTGTGATAATGGAATTTTATGTTGTGATCTTTGATTACATTTTCCTTTCATGCCTCAATATTTCATGTTCTGAATAATAATGTAGGAAAAATCCTTAATTTGAAAATGTTGCAGATGGCCTTTTATCATGAGCTACAGACTGTCAAAATAAATAGACCTAATTATGAGCCATTGTTATGGAATGGGCCATCTTAAATAATAGAAGTCAAGTTTCCAAAAATTAAAAAAAAAAAGACCTTACATTTTAGAAGTACCTCAGAATAATCAACTGTCTGTGGTTGATTGGTTTTCGACAAGTTATTTCAGCAGATGGAGACTGTCAGCTTTCTACTGGTACAGCTATTCTCATAACTGAGGTGGGGATTTGCCACAATCTCAGATCACTTTTTTGCTTGAATAGCATTTGGTTTACAAGAATCCTACTGCACTGGTGCATTGAGATGGAGCACTAGGAAAGGGCTTGGGATTGGAGAAAGTCTGGGTTCTCGTGGGTTGCTTTAGGAGTGTTAGTGTAACCTTAAACAACATTGGGTTTTGGAATTGCCCTCAAGTTAGAGATGCAAGAGAGCAGATATTTCTCTGTAAGAATTCTTTGGTTTGATGAATTGGTTTTTGCTTTCAACAAAATGTTTGCTTCAAAGCAATGTGTAGAAGCCCCAGATCAATAGATGATCATGGGCTCTGCCAAAGTAACGTTCTTGCTGCTGCTGCATCCCCAAAGAAAGATCTTAAACATGTGTAAATAGGCAAGACAAGTTAGAAATTTTGTAATTTTATAGCAGGTGACTGGAAATATTTTACTTCATTTGGGCTTAGTGATTACCCGAGTTTACTAAGGAAAATTTAGAGGACCATAGATCTGAATTGATGTAAATAAGATAGAATAAAAATCTAGGTAATGAAACTTGCCTTTTGTTGATTTGAGTTCAAGTTAGCTCTTAAAACTGCAGAAAACAAGAGGTTATATTAGTTGAAAATACATAAGGATTAGGAAATTTAAGTAAATATGTAGGTAATTGAAATAATCTGTTCTGGGAAATATGCATAAATTTTCTTTTCAACATGTGAAATCTCCAAAGAGTTTGAAGTTCTTTATAAGAAAAACAATTCCCAAATTAATTTTAAAATAAATTAACAATAAACATTATTATCCCCATTTTAGTGATAAAAACCCAAAATATAAAGAAAAAGATTTCAAAGCAGAGGAAAGAGCTGCCACAATAATTTAAAATATGTTGTTCACTCTTCTTTCTATTTATTTGTGAAACCAGTTCACTAAATCTTATGATAGGAAAAATTGGCATTCATGACAAAGTACACACACACACACACACACACACACACACACACACACACTTACACATTCTTTGTAAGTCTGTGTGTGTGTATGTGTGTGTGCTTTGGAGCATTCATATTAAAAATATGGGAAATACCATATTTGGCAAAGGTGGATTTTGCTGAAAATTTTTGGGAAATACAGATCTGAATTAGTGTAAATAAGATGAATAAAAGTCCAGATGACTGAAATGTATTTCAGCTTTGCTGATTAAAATTCTTTCTGTCTCTTAGACTGCAATAATAAGTGGTTATATTAGTTGAAAATACACATAGACTTAGAAAACTTAGGCAAATCTGTAGATAAAACCCTCAGGGAAACATTTAATGAATTCTCTTTTCAACATGTGAATTAGTTTCCTTATAGAGTTAAATTAACATTTTACTATGAAATAATTTTTTTTTCTACACCAGAATCTATGGTAAGTTGGTAAAGAAAAATGTAGTAGCAATTCATTACTGCAAGAATTCATTATGTGCCTGGCCATCTCAATGTTTAATGAGTGCCTGAAGTGGAAATAGTTTAAAATGCTGCCGTGCAGTATTAGGTTTGGGTGAATCCAGAGGTATTTGCTGTGAGATTGCCAAAATGATTCTTGTGGAATTAATTGTTGAATTGGAAATTTTCTGATGCCAGGAAATATTCACATTTGTCAAATTCTCTTTCCTTTTATCTTCTAAATTCAAGAGTATTTTAAGGAAAATTTAATAAAACATATCTTATTCCTTTAACTTCTTGATCCAATTAGCAGTGTTTTCTAATTGCAGTGGCCTATTCATAGGGTCTTTTTTCTTAAACCTTCCAGTTTGGAGGGGAAGATAAATGGAACCAATCTCTCTAGTTATTGAGCACAGATGTACAATGCTCAAAGCTGACAAAAGACTTTCTCCCCTCTTGGCAAAATCAGATGGTATGAAATCATCAAGGGCCTAGCTCCCACTGTCTTCTTATTAAGTTGTTCCAATTTGTGAAGGATCCATCCTGTGGAAGTTTCAATTGGTTGTGACTTGAGCCCCACAAAAGTAGGTTCTGGAGTCAGACTGGTAGGAATATAAAGTGATACAACCACTATGAAAACAGTATGGAGATTCCTCAAAACACTGAGAATTGAATTATCATATGATCCAGCAATTCTTCTCCTGAATATTTACCCCCAAAACCTGAAACATTTATCTGCAAAGATATATGCACCCCAATGTTCATAGCAGCATTATTCATGGTGGCCAGGACATGAAAGCAACCAAAGTGTCCCACAAAGATGATTGGATAAAGAAGATGTGGTAAATATATACAATGGAATATTACTCAGCCATAAGAAAAGATGAGCTACTGCCATTTGGGGCAACATGGATGGATCTTGAGATCCATCATGCTAGTTAAATAAGTCAGACAGAAAACGTTGAAAACCATATGATTTCATTCATATGTAGAGCATGAAACTGAAAGCAATAAACAAACATGACAAACAAAGACTCATGGACACAGACAGTGGATTAGTGGTTACCAGAGGGAAGAGGGGTAGGGGGAGATAGATGGGGGTAAAAGGGGTCAAATATTTAGTGGTAAAAGGAAATCTATCTTTGAGTGGTGAACACACAATGAATATGGCATATTGTTGAATTGTACACTTGAAACTTATTTGATTTTATTAATCTATGTCGCTTCAACAATTGTAATAAAAAAGTAGGTTCTGGGATTTGTATAAACCTTTGATTTATTGGAACACACCTGATGATATGACGTATACTGACCGCTGTGATATCAGCTCACCTTCAGTCAAGGCCAGTGAGAGGCCAGGAGGTGCACAATCAGATCTTTGCCCCCTAAAAACATTTCTTATCCTCCATGAAATCCTCCCCTGGATCCATAAAAGCAATATTTACAACTATCTTAGGTAAAGTACCCAGTTAAAC
The DNA here is from genome assembly GCF_000151845.1 of Pteropus vampyrus. Classification (NCBI taxonomy): domain Eukaryota; kingdom Metazoa; phylum Chordata; class Mammalia; order Chiroptera; family Pteropodidae; genus Pteropus; species Pteropus vampyrus. The sequence goes on along the minus strand of NW_011914963.1, from coordinate 5,606 downwards.
ACTGGGTACCCAGTTATAGATCTTCACTCCTTTTACTTGACAAAGTTCAAAATCTTCCCTGTAGGACCCTTCTTAGGGGAACTTTAGGGAGAAATATTTGGTCATGAGAGTGGTGGTTAGGAATGTAAATTGGAGGCTGTTGTCCCCCATTTAAAGAAGTTGCTTTAAAGAGAATTTTGGTGACTTTCCAAAGGCCGGGCAAAGGCCAGTTTCTGCTTGATGTTGGAAACCTTGAGGTGGGGTTAATAAGAAACTGAAAAATAAAGATAGAGAGAGATTTATAACTATGTAACAGCAGCATGGACAAATTCCTAATATACATCTCTAATTAACTAACTAATTAATCATTAATGTATTAGCTCATGTATTAATTTAACAAATATTCATTAATTTAAGAGCTTCGCTTACCAGGCAAAGTTTTGGGCACTAGAGTTACAAGAATGAATGAGACACAATTTTTCCACTTAAAGAGTCTAGCGGGAAATATAGTATACAAATTACCACAGTGGTTTCTTCTCAGATCAAATAAAGGTGAAGGTTATCTGCTTCTCGATGTTATTTTTGAAGAAAACTATATGAAACTTCAAATAAGAAAACTCAAATTTATTTTCACTATTGGTTTTTCTGCACAAAATGTGGTAACAAAAATGCTGCACTTAGATTATGGATGACATTGTCAATTTCAGTTCTAATTTGGCCCAACTATGCAAGTGTTAATTTATGCCATTTCTTTCAAGGAACAAAATAACCAAACTGCCATCAGCACAGACTCAGATAACCTTGGTGCTGGAGATCTTTATCATAATAATGATTCCTTATATTATATGGAGTTTGATGCTTATAGAACTTTTATAAACATTACCACATTTAATCTTTGTAACAGCTTTGTCAGTAAGTTTTGTTGTTTCCATTTTTCTGTTGAGAGAAAAAAAAAACTTGGCCTCAGTGATTGTGACTGAGTTTGTCATCCCGGGTTATAAAAGCAACAGTTTCAGAGAGGGTCTTGAATAAATTTCTTCTGCCTCTAAGTCCAGGGAAGTTTATGCTATACCTCAACAAGGTTTTATGAAAAGATCAACTTAAGACCTAAGTGTGGATCTGGATAAGAAACATAGCAGCTATTAAATAGATGGGAGTGACTTACCACTTTTTAGATCCTTCTAGAGGATGATGTGGTGGGAAGATAATGGCCCCGCAAAGGGTTCCACATCCTTATCCCCAGGATTTGTGAATATGTTAAGTTATAGGACAAAGAAAAATTGCAGATAGATGTAAGGTTGCTAATCAGATGTCTTTAAAAATAGAGTGATTATTTTGGATTATCACATGGGTACAATGCAGTCCTTAAAAATGAGGCAGGAAGGATGTGGTTCCTTAGTGTAGCGGTTAACATGTCTGCTTTACACGCATAAGGTCCTGGGTTTGTGCCCCAGTGGAGCCATGGTCCATGGTCTATGGCCATGCCACTCTGAACAAGCCCGATGTCTGATCTCGGAAGCTAAGCAGGGTCTGGCTTGGTTAGTATTTGGATGGGAGACCACCTAGGAAGACCAGGAGCTATAGGCATAAGTAATAATAAATAATTTTTAAAAAAAGGGAGGCAGAAATTGTCAGAGGGAGATGTGCCTAAGGAAGAATAGTCAGAGAGAACTTGCTGGCTTTGAGAATGGAGGAAGAAGCCACAAGCTAAGGAATGTGGATGACCTCTAGAAGATGGAAAAGGCAAGGGAACAAATCTTCCCTTAAAACCTCCAGAAAGGAACAGAGCCCTGTCAACTCTATATTTTAGTCCAATGAGATGGATGTTGGGTTTCTGACAAACAGAACTGTGAAATAATAAACTTTTGTTGTTTTATGCCACTAAGTTTGTGGTAATTTGTTATAGCAGGAGCAGGGAACTAATACAAAGGGGGTGGCTCTTAGAGCCAGATCTATAGCTCTCTATCTTCAGAACAGATAGTGTGACTAGCAACCCTTTGTTAGCATTGTGAGGGGACAGTTACAGTTGGATCAATAGTTCACTTATTTATTAATATTTATTAATAAATATGTCTTGAACATTTTCTCGATGTCAGGTATTATTCCAGGCCCAACAGGAAACAAGAATAAAAAGTCCTGCATTCATGAAGCTATCATTGTAGAAGGGGAGACAGGCAATAAGATAAATAGTAGAACACATCATATGCTAGACAGTGATAAGGAATTTATATGGAAAAAAGAATGATAGGAAGCGGGAAGTTGTGTGTGTGTGTGTCGGTTTGTAAATTTTAGATGGAGCTTCCAGGGCAGGTTCACTGAGAAGGTGATATGTAAATAAAGACCTGAAGATTTATGTCAGGAAAGAGGAGACAAGCCACGTGGCTTCCTGGGGGAAGATTGTCCAGAGCAAAGAGAATGCAAAAGCACTGAAGACAGAGGGTTCCTGGCCTGCTGATGGATAAGAGAGGGTGAGTAGGTGAGACTGCAGCTAAAACTTTCAGGGTGCTTTTTTGATGGTCTGAATAGTGGCTTATAGCACTTAGGTCTGGAGTTGGAACCTTTTCTTGTCAGCTGGTGCTTTTTTTTTTTTTTTTTTTGTCACTTCTGCTGCAGAGGAAAGCAGACCATTTCCAAAGGCCTGCCTGAGGGAGCTCGAGCCAGATAGGATCAGAGAACTTTTCAGTGCCAGTAATCCAATTTTATGGATCAGTCATTTGAATTAATAAAAAGAATGGGGGAAAGTGATGCAAATAATGTAAGTACTAGTTGGCATTTCCCTGGAAATTTGAATACATTTTACTTTTCAAATAGTAGTGTGGTTGGTTAGTGACTGGAAACAGGCAGAATTGGGAATGCTCTAAACCCCACCAGCAGTTAATCCATGCGACAGAGTGACGCTACAAAAGGTCAGTCTCTTTCTCTCTCTTCACATTGCTCATATCTAATACAAATCCCTCTGAGTAACTTTCATCTTTCTGTCTTCAGGCAAAACCCACAGATAATATCCCCCTAAAGCTATGGTCTAGCCTTTCTTTAAATGAGCAGGCTGGGATATGGTTCCATAGTGTAGCGGTTAGCACGTTTGCTTTACATGCATGAGGTCCTGGGTTTGCGCCCCAGGGGAGCCACAGTCCATGGTCTACGGCCATGCCACCCTGAACAAGCCCAATGTCTGATCTCGGAAGCGAAGCAGGGTAAGGTCTGGTTAGTACTTGGATGGGAGACCACCTAGGAAGACCATAAATAATAATGATAATGATGATGATGATGATGATAATAATAATAATAATAATAATAATAATAATAATAATAATAAGCAGTGCCTCATGTGATGCTCACAGTGGAGGGAAAGTTTCCTGAATGTCGGACATCTGGAGCTGAGAAGGACACAGGTGTGACCAAGGGGAACAGGCCATTGGCAGTAGTAGCTTGGATAAACTTCCTCCTGGGAAGTGGTAAATGTAAGAAATGTTAGAGCTTGGTTTCTCACACAGCAAAGATCTATGAGAGAGAGGGAGAGGGAGACGGAGAGGGAAAAGAATGGGAATGGAAATAAATAGTAATAAATCAAACTACAGGAAGAGAAAAGATGGCTCTAGAGGTATGTGGTGGTTTTAAAACATGGTGTCAAAATTTTTAAGTGCTTTTCCCATCAAGAAGTAGAGTTTATGCCTACTCCCCTTGAATTCTCTTGTAACTGCTTGACCAATAGAATGTGGCAGAAGTGGCACTGTATCAGTTTCTGGGTGCAGGCCTTAAGAAATTGGTAGTTTCCATTTTCAGTTTCTTGAGATGCTCGCTCTTGGAACCCAGTCACTATGCAGTGAGGAAGCGAAATCTACCCCACAGAAAAGCCTGTGTGGAGCGGAACCTATGGCCAGCCATGTGTGAGAACCATCTTGAAAGTAGATTGTATGGTCCCAGTTGAGTGACTCCAGCTGACGTTACAAGGAGCAGACATGAGCTGTGCCTGCTGAGGTCTTCCCAAATTGCAGATTTCTGAGAAGACCAAATGATCATTGTTATTTTAAGCTACTAACTTTTGAGGTATCTTGTTCTACATGGATAATTGCAACACAGTACGTTTTGGGTGACAGGAAGAAGAAATTTCAGGTCTCATACATAATTGGGAATGCTTTGTTATTCCAAGTATATAGAATATAAATCATGTGATTAAAATAATCCTCAACAATTTTGGAGTTATTGACCTCTCTCCCTAGAAAAATACACATATATCAACTTTCTGAATACAGTTTTAGGAGTCTCAGGACCTCCTACATTCGTCCATGAGCATATAGACCCCAGGTTGAGAACCTCTGTTACAAGAATCTCTCTCCACCACTATTTGTTATAAAGATGTATTTGGTATAAGCTTATAAAACAATGAGGGAAAGGACACTGGAATTTATGTTCTTAGACTTGCGTTTTATTCCAGCTCTTTCACAGACCTGCTCTTTGATCATAGATAAAGCACAAAACCTCTCTACATCACAGTTTCTTGAATGGTAAAATGTGAATTAAAATCCTGTCCTTTCTTTTCTCAAAGAATCTTGAGATAAAAAAAGTTAACATGCTTAGAAAAGTCGTAACTTGCCCCTTAGAGGTACTCGGTGAATATTTGTTGAATTAATTGCTAGCTGTTGTTATCCATTGTTGATTGCTTGATTAGGTAGCCTAAACCTTTCAGGGCAAGGTTTTGCTCATAAAAAAGCTTTGGGACATGGACTTCAGAGAAAGAGTATCAAAGAGTGTAGGAATGGAAAGGTCCAGTGTCCCCCAACTCCTGTTCCCAACCTATATTATTTTTCACTCTCTGTTATCCTTAGTTTTGTAATCAGTGGAGAAGAACGAGGAGAAACAGTAGCCTGCAAAAATTGCTATCAGTTTACCCCAAAGCAGAACTCTGCTCACCAGCACAAAGAATTGAAAGCAATATACACAAAAATCTCACAAAATGTAAAAGCACAGACACTGGCTTCAGCATTGGCGTCAATGGGTAGAAAGTCTATTTACATTGGTTCTTATGAGGTCAGCAAAACATTTTGAATAGCAACTCCTTGGCTGCCTGCAGTGGGTCTGAAAATACGAAATAAAATATAAACAGCAGACCTGACTTATGAGCAGGGCCTTCCAAGATTCCTTTTTTTGTTTTCTGCTGAAACAGATTGCGTGTTACTGTGTTTGTTGATTTCTATCATCTCAGAATAAAGAATCCCAGTGTTGCTTAGGGCAAAACCCAAAACACAGGTGATGGAAGGCAACTCCCAGTGTTAAAAATTTCACAAGGAAAATCCACAGTGGTTGCTCGCTTTTCCGTTATTTCAGTAAAAAGATAAGGAGAGGCAGGGGAGTAAAAGCAGAAATCACATTCGCGTGGATTGAAGGCAATTTAGTTTCCATCAGACATGGTGACAGTGATCAATGAATCGCAAAATAGCAAACAGCAGTTGCCCGGCACAAACTATGTCACAGGATCCCAGATCAAAGATATCTACAGTATGTTTAGTTTTCACATCAATGTAAGTATAGTCAGTTTGGGCTGAACTAAATGGCCTTTAGAAATAAATAGTTCATCACCTCTTTCTCCTTTTTATCCTCTAGTGTCTCAAAAAACTGCCCCAGCATCT
>NW_011914962.1:0-30943 GCF_000151845.1 Pteropus vampyrus | reverse complement strand
ACAACCTTTGATGCCTCAGTTTTTTGATCTCTAAAATGGAGAAAGTAGCAAAAATTTATTTCATAAGCTTAGTGTGAAGATTAAATGAGATAATACATATTTATTGCCTAGCATACTACTGTTATTAATAATGACAGGGCCAGGAAGACTACATGTAAGTGGTAAATAAAGATATAAAATGTCAGTGATTGGCCCCCTAGGTTCAGCATATAAGAATGTATCAGGAACACAAGTTAAAAAAATATATATTGTTACTATTACTTATATTGTTACTATCACTATTGATGTTATTACCAAAGAGATGTAAAAAAATGTTTCTATATACACTAGGAATCCTACTTTACACATAAGGCGAACAGTATTATCCAAAGTTCTCAATTCCTAATGCTTGAGTTTTTCTTTCTTTTTTTTTGAGAGGACAAAAATTTTATTAAGAAAAATCATCATCATATATATATATCTTGATAATTTAAAATTCACTTGCTATATCTAAGAAGAAAATTTTCAGATGTTTTTGTTCTGATCTCAATTCTCCTGAGAGGTAGCAGCAGTCAAAAAACAGTCTGGTAAAAATTCCAAGTGGAAAGGCACAAAAAAATTTCACTCTTTGAAATGTAATTGCTTTGGCATAAAAATTAAGAATAAAACTTCAGTCCCAGGATGATATAATTTTTTAATGAACTGAAATTGCAGCTAATAGAACATTGAATGCGAAGAGTAGTGAGTATGAAAGGAAGGCATGACATGGATTATTCATCATAGGTGTTAAAACAGCAATCATGATTTTTTTTTTTTTTTTTTTTTTTTTACAAAGACAACTCAGACAAATAAGCCAGGCAGCTTAAAAATGAATTTACTGCACAGCTTGATTCTGAATTTATAAATATAATGAAGTTCAAAAATATTATTAGTAGCAGGGGTATATGAGAAGAGCCTACCTATATAAATTGTAGCTCTGTGGGGCAGGGGCACGAGAAGAAGATGGATTCTTGGTACACTATCTAACCCATGGGACAGCGATCTTGCCTCTGATTTCAACTATTATCTTCCTTTTTTTGTATTGCCAAAACACATCTGTGTTCTGGTGCCCTCTCTCTGCCCTCTCTGCCTGTTTTCCACTGGGGCTGAAACTCTTCTTTCCTCTATTTCTACCTCTCGTTGCTATATTTTTAAAAATCAAACTGATTTTTTTTCCAGCCTGTAAAACATTACCAGTGAATTTCTGAAATCGGTACTAGTAGCTGTTTTGATGGACATGAGTGTTTAGTTCCATAGCTTCTTGCCAGACGAATAGTAATGTAATAGAGCTTACAGAGACAGCACCAGCATGACTGGACATCATGCACCAACTTGCCAATTTCCTTGTTTCTGGTCTTTCCAAGCCATGGAGTCCCTGGTAATGTACACTTGAAATCAAACAAGCCTAGTGAATGCTAAATCGAACAAACTTAGTATGAGGTATCAACAATATCAATATCATTTATTCACTTATCATTATTCACTAATTTATTCAATAATATTTATTCCTATAGTAAGTGACGAGAGACTAAAATGGGGAAAAAGAGGGGAAACTAGCAAATTTCTCAAAAAAAGAAAAAGTAGAAGATAGAAGAATGTAGAAGCCATAGCAAATTGTTTCAAGAAGATATTTTAAAATCATAGGTATATATTGGGATACCTGCAGTAAAATAAAATGTCCAGGAAAATTATTGTTCAAACATGAATATGTAGATAGTAATATCACAATTTGGATTTTTCAAAATTTATAAACTATATGAAAATAAGAACTGTAGCCAAAAGCAGTCTATATAAATATGTAAGGAATATGAAAAATAGCATTTGAAGAAAAGCATCGACAATCTTCATTGGAAACAGTGCTAAATGTTCATCTTGATAATAAAATGTTGAGAACAATTATTTGGCCCTTCAATAAGCAAAGCTGGAGAGAACATAATAATAATAATAATTACTCTGTCTTGTTAGTGAGATCATTGTTAGTATTAATGGGAATGTAATGCTCAAGATCCTGGGGATAGATAAAAAGGAAGCTCTAGATGTATGAGACTTACATGTGGCTCTAAGGTCTCCTGACAAGTTAATTATGGGCCCCTCTCTTGGGGGCATTCCCGGGACTTCTCTTAAGGCCTCTTTTAGTACTTATGAGTTGGGGGAAGGTGGTAATGGGAAGCCAGACTTTATTTTCGAATTCCTCTGAATTGAGAACCAGGCTAGAGGTAGGGATAAACGCAAGGAGAAGCAGTAGATTAAAAGGTGTTTCCTGGTCTGGATAATTCTCTATACTAGGGCTGGTTCAGGGAGCTTAGAAGCCAACCCGAATTCCAAGGAGTCAAGCTACCAGTTCTTTGACTTCTAGGGGCACATGGCCCTCTGCCAGGAGGAGTGGATCATCATCATACAGCTAGTCCAGAGTACAGCCAGATATCCTTGCTGGTAATGAAAATATTTTCTGGTGAATGCTACAGTACTATGCTAGTCTAATGCGCAATGAGATACATTTTTAAGGTATAGGGAGGCCCACAGTAGCTTTCCTTGGGTTTTGTCTCCTAGTGAACTTATTTTTATTTTTGATATTATCTTCAAAGCACATTTATAACATTGTAATTTCTTTTCTTGTATTTTTCAGTTGTAAAAACAAAAGTAACAATAACAAGCAGCTTCCAGAAAATGTGTGAGTTATGCCTGCTATATCACATGGCATTTCCATATTTCTCATTTGTATTAATAAGAGTTGGCTCTGGGAATGGTAATCACAGTATACAGCCCTTACTGCCGATGCTGCCTTCTCTGCATGATTTATTGCAGAAGTGATTACATAGGAGAATGGATTCTGTCCAATGGGCAGCCTAATCAGTGGTCAAACTGTTGTTTTCTCCAGTGATAATAAAAGGACAGATTTAGTACCAGGCATATTCATTTCAGTGTCCAACAGAATGAAATGAATGTTCTGGATCATTCTTTTCAAAGACATCTCAGCATTGGTCTAAAACCAATTTACAGAATGTAATAGTGTGCCTTCATTTTCTGTAATACACTTGGATCCCTGCGTGAACTTCTGCTCACTTTGCCCTACTTCTGTGCTTGCTACTTTGGAAGAAAAGTGGTCAATGGTATCTCTTAAATAGTCAAATGTGGGTGCTGATTCAAACATACATGCAGTAGCCGCTTACCTATGGTTTGGTAAATGGTGGTATAAAAAAACGAAATAGTTTTGATACTATGTCCTCTAGATGATGAAAACTGAAGACAGTGGACTGATGACTTTCTCAGTAAATACTATTGACTGCCTGGGCTGTGTATAGTCTTGCATGCATATCGGGTATTTTATATGTACTTAGTAATATATGTTAACAGTAAACTTTTAAGATATGTTGGATCATCTCTCGAGATCCATCCAAGCTCTTGCTAGTGTATCCTTTGGTCCTGCAAAATCTGGAAAATTACAAATCTTTAAGACTTCTTTGGAGATAAGGTAGTGAGTGGCCGTGGGGATGTTTCGTTGCTTTGCTGTCAACACTGGGTGTAAAGGGGCAGCATGTGAGGGGTCACTTGTGTTGGATGAACATAGTGGGCACTGTATGATTTGGAAGCAGATAGCCGTAGCAGTAGGGTCTGTAGCTTCCCAGTCAGGTCACCCCTGGATCATAGTGATTTCCTGATCCAGCCACCTGCCTGTTAGTGTTTGTTTCTTAATTGTGGTGAGGCCCTGGGGTTATGAAACGGGCAGCATCCCAAGGTGGCAGGCAGCGGCTCACAGAAGAGGTAGTGGTTTTTCCAGTGGCCCAGTTCTGTGGTGTGGCTTGGGAATTATTTCTGAAATCTCAGCTTAGATGTATTTCTTTAGCCTTCCTCAATGATTCTCTAAGCCATTTAATTATCAGTATAAAATCCTTTTCTTCTTAAAATAGCTAAGGTAGATTCTGTTCTCTTTAACTGTACCATGACCTGTATCCCACTGGGCCATGTACTTTCTTCAAAATATTCCAAGGTCAACTCGTTGGCTATTATATTATTCCACAGAAAGTTGGGGAAGTACTGCTGTAAATAATCACAAATTTAATTACAAGTGGGTCTTTTTTAAACTCATTGCAAAATGTTTACACGTTTTCGTATTTTTCCTCTAGTTGATGATTTACATTGGTGGTATCCTCAGGCCCATTAACTTGACTTATAAAATGTCCCTTGAACTGTACTTTGAAGCCCAATAAAATCAAGTTGTTTGAGCTAGAAAAGTAAGAGCAGGCAAAAGTGCAGAGTCTCCACAAGAAATGTTTTGCCTCCAGGGTCCTGTCATTCAAACTAGAGATTGAAAATATTCTAGCGAATGGATTTCTAAGTCTGCTTATTTCTGTAGGTTAAGGCACAGTGTCAATTAGAGGCCAAAGCAGTGAGTCCTGTGGCCAGGTGAGACATTTAGTTTTACTCTTTTTGATTGCCTTAGCCTTCACTCTTTTTTGCCCTGTCTACTGGTATCGCCTGTCTTTGAGAAAAGAGAGAGTGGTGCAAAAACAAAAAAAACAAAAAACAAAAAAACCTAAACAAACACAAACAAAAACCACACACACACACAGAGAGAAAGCTTTCTTAAGGTGCTTTACTAACGATGGGTCAGCAATGTCATTTTCATACCTCAGGGACTGTACACACCAGATAGTCTCAGAAAAAGGAGAGAAATACTGACTATAAATACTAGTGAGCCTTGCTAAGCTGAACGGGCCAAGAGGAAACTGACTACCTTGCCTGGGAGAATATTTGTATTATCAGGGAAAATAGCATGTATTGATTAAGGTAGAAGAATGATAGAAACATTTTGAGCATATAGGAGAATTTAATTCACAACAGAATAGGAGTTTTAAAGGGATAAAGGTATTGGGTGGAGCAAAGATAGCTCAGAGAAGGAGAGAGGCTATACTGTTTGAGAATTGCATTCGACTATGAATAATACAGATTCCTTTCCAAATAGTGGCTTAAATACACAAAGATTTGATCTTTCATGTTACAAAAAGCTTCAAAGTAGGCAATCTAGGGCTGACATAGCAATTCTAGAACATTATACTGGATCCAATTTCCTTTTTTTAAAAAATTTATTTTTTAATTAAAAAAATTTCATTTGTAGTTGACATATAGTATTATATTAGTTTCAGATGTACAACATAGTGCTTCTATTTCTGTTACCATTTTCTAAACACATTACTTTCATTCTCAAGGTCAACTCAAGATCCAAGATAGTTGCCTGAATTCTAGATAGCAACTTCATGTTCCAGCAGGAAAACCTTTCTTTCCCAGAGGCTCATACAGGACTTCCTTTTACATCTCATTGGCTAGAATTTAGTTATATAATCTTACTTAGCTGCAAGAGAGGCTGGGAAATTTAGTCTTTCTTTGCCAAGCAGCAATATGCATAGATAAGAAATTTGGCTTCTGTTACTAAAGAAGGAGAGAATGGATATTTGGTAAGCAACTCATGATCTTTGCCATAATGGCTGAGCCAGACAGAGCTTAGAGACTATGCTATACCACTACAAATGGAATTTCTTACCTTTACTTCTGAGTGATCCAGGAAGCTGGAGAGGTTTCCAGAAAATACTGCCAAGAATGGCTGAGTACACACGCAGCTGTGTGATATTGGCAATGGCACCTGAGACCCTCTTATCTGCCTGTTGTAGAGTTTAATCAATTGAAACGATAGCAGGTGTATGTGGGAATTCTTTGGCATACTGCCTGTGAACTTTGTCTAATGCCCTCAGACAAACGCCTGTACCAACTGAAGTTCTGGAAAGGTTCTAATATGAAATAGTAGAAATCTTTTTGAAATCACAGTCATGGGTAAGTGCATTCAGGTGATTTTAGAGCCACAGAATTAGAAACCTGAATAAAGACACTTTGACTACTATAAAAAGCCTAAGTTATGATGTTTTGTTTGTCTCAAAGTTTAAGAAAAAGATAGCTCAACATTTGAAAATTAGTTGATTTCACACATATTTGAATAATCAGATCATTTGATAATACCTATCCTACATTTCTGCATGTTGACAATCTCCTGGGGTTGAGCAATGACAACCCCATTTAGACAGGGCCTGCGTTTGCTGGCTCTCAAGTCATTTATGTAACCTGCTGGCTCCCTGTAAGCATCTATGCTTTTGCCCCTTGCCAGGGATGATTCAGAATGTAGCATGAGAGTGAGTGTGGTGGTTGCTGGCCTGCCTCAGTCACTATCTGAGTGGGAGGCATGTGTGGAGGACTCCTGGCCTGAAGATGTGAGAAAAGATGTAAAGGAAAGCTAGGTCCTATAAGACCCTGAAAGTTTGTGTAGTATGAGAACTCCAGGGTTCACCTGTGGGAAGGCACATAATTGCACCCCCTGGATATCTGGTATTTCAAGACTCTGATTGAATGGGCTCGAGTTGAAGCCATGGTTTACAAAGCTAGAACCAGGATGTGACTGTGGGTTGTAGCCAAGTTGTTCCAGCACAGGTGAAGTGAACTCCTTGGTGTTTTGAAGTGATAATTGGTCAGGCTAATATTTTCAGGGTAGTGGTTCTAACAGATGGGGCTGTTTGAAATCCTTCCCTACAATCTCCAAGAATGACTCTGTAACCTACTTAGGCTTATCCAACTGGTTTACAACATAGGCCTATATTCCAAATGGTTGGCAATCTGTTCATTGCCATTGTTATCTGAATGTGTGTAGTGTGCATTAAATTTTTTTAAAAAGAGATACACACAGCTGCTTCTTAAGCCACCTTTGTCCCAACACAGTACTGATCCATGTATGTGCATTTTTGCAACCCTTAAAAATTCACTTGAAAATCATTTTAATTTTAATGTGAAAAAGATGAAGAAGAAAGAACCCTTAAAAAACTATAGGATTCAGCTACTTATTTATAAGAGACATCAGGGTGCTTCAAGGTATATTAGACTGAATGATTTGAGAAAACATCATTTTCATCAATTGAAGCTTTTATTTAGAGATCATATTTATAAATTTAAGAAAGAGTCCTCTTGCCTTCTCCCAGCCCAAGTAAGTCATTTGAGTGATATTTGTATCTTTGGATTTTGACCTGAAATAAAATCTTTTACCTTTACCTTAGATAGTAAATGTCAACAGTTTAAAGTGGCATGATTCTGTTCTCTAAACCTGCCCTACTGCTGAATGCTGCAAATAGAAAAATAACAAACAGCTATTTGCTACCTTGAGAAACATATGCATTCTCCATTTGATTCTCCTTAAACATGAAGTCTGCAATTGTAAGATCTGATTTTATTATAATGGGAAAGCCACAACATTTTAAGTAGCAATAGTGACCTAAATTATATCAGTTTTTTTGCAGTTCTTTGAGTTTTAACTTTTTCTTGAGTGTATTTAATTGACATAAAAACATCCACATAGGGCTTCATTCAGCTTAAGGTTAATGAGCTTGAAATCAGATGCATTTAGTGGCTGAGGTACAGTATATTAGACTATAATCTGCAAAGGAGAAAAATAGTAATTTGCTTTTTACTTGATGTTACCACAAGTATTTATCATGACTGTATCCTGACAAATTCAACACTTTCTTTTCATGCCGTGCCACTCTGTACCATAGTTTACCTATTTGATTCTAAATTTACATTGTAGCATTAGGTTTTAGTTTATTAATTTCCATATAGTTTGGAAAAATTTCCTTGAAGATATCCTTTTATATCTATAGTATATTAATACCACTTGGAATATTTCTTCTGATATTCTCTAAATTTGAATCTTAGAAAAATAGAATTACAGATTCTGTTTACAGAAAATATTTGTGTATTTATTCGGGATTTCTTTCTATTCCTTATCTCACGTTAGGGCATTGAGGCTAATATTTACATTTTCTATTTTTATATATATATTTTTAGAATATATATTCAATTACAAAAGTAATACAATAAAATAGAGACGAGCTAGAGAAAAAAAGAACTATAGGTATTGATCCATGAAGGTAATCATATTGAAAACTGAATTTTGAGCAATTGGACTCAAAATTATTTTGTGAGAATTTTTATCTCTAATATATATATAATTATCAAGCTATTCCATCAAGGTATGTGCCATAGTCACTTAGGCTGTTTCTAACATTTTTTTTTTTTCTACTAAGACTAATGCTGTGTGGAATACTTTTGATTAGAAACCATTCCCATATTTAAGATTTTTTTAAAAATTGGATTCCAGAGGTAGATTACTGGCTCAAAGAATATATTTTATTTAATATTACTTTGCAGGAAGCACCTACGTATTTCCTAATACCCTGCCTGGCTCTTCTTTGTGTGTGGACATCAGATGAGGAGTCGGGAGGAGAAACAATGGAAAAAGAAGAAAGAATGATAGGAACCATTGCAGAGTTTTACCCAGGTCTTGTTTGTTAACTGAAAATGATTTGCTGGCAGAAATGGAGACAGTTTGAACTAGCTTGTCCCTCATCTGTGTGTTTTCTTTTGGTCCTGTTGGCCAAGAGACAACATTAAGACTTCTAAGGTTTTATTGAGACAATTCAAATTAACAAACACTGGAGAGTTTACTGTGTAATTTGCAGGGCATATGGGCATATTGCATAGCAAAGTAGACAGGCAGTAGTCTGAGGCTTGTTCACTCACTTTGAAAGGCAGTCATTAATCACCTAGGCTGATTGTGATTACTCCAAAATCAATAGAAAAGAACCAAGGCTATAACTCCAAGTCCAGATTACAGTTCTTTGGAGATCTTAACCAATACTGAGTTTTCACTCTGCTATGTAGCACCTTGAAGCCTTTTGATTTTCTTTCCTCTGGTCCACTTTTTTCCAGTATGGCAGCTGAACTACTTAGTGTGCACAGAATCATTACTTGGGGTTTGTCAATTCTTGAGTTCCCTAGGCAATGATAGTAAATTAAAGAAGTAAAAATACAATTGTGTGTTTGAAGGAGAATTAAAGATTTTGATGTTAAAAAGCAGCTTTTATACTTGTGAAGGTTGAGAACCACCTCTCCTTACTGTGAGATGATGAGAAGAAAGAAGAGACGGTACTTTGTGTATCCCGCATCTCTTGGGGTGTGGGGCCTCACAGAATTTACACCAGACGTGTTAATTCTCCTCCAAACTCTTGTGCAGTTTGGTTCTCCTGCAATGGGTTTTTATTCTAGGTCATCATGGTGGGCCGATGCTACCAGGCTGGCTAGAGGCTGGCTTCAGAAGTATACTTAGCTCTCTAGATTTGTGCTTTCTCATTGATTTTGATGTCTGAGCATTCCTCCCACCTTTTTTTTCCCTTTCTAAATCATGTCTGCATTTAAATATTTAAAAATATTTTAAATATTTAAAATTTTTGTTGTTTTTCACCAAAACAAGTATTATCAATATTGCTGTGAGAGAACAGGAGTTCTTTCAGTATTTCTGTAAATAAACTATACAATCCATTCTCTACATAGCAGCATGGGTGATCTTTTAAGATATAAATCATATCATGTCAGTCTCCTGCTTAAAACTTTTATGGCTTTTCATTGATCTTAGATTAAAAGCAAAATCCTTATCATTTCCTACAAATGTCTGCATGATCTGGCTTCTACTGGTCTCATCTCTGAAACACTCTTTCTCCCTTTGACTTCCAACCACATTGGCCTTCTGTCTTTTTCTTGAAATATCCAAACTCATTCCTGCCGGGGGCCTTTGAGCTAGCTGTTTCCTATGCCTGGCTGACTTGGACATACTGGCTCCTGGCATCATTTAGGTCACAGCTTAAACGTCCTCAGAAATAACTTGGCTGACCATCCTACTGAAGTGGCACACTTTTCTCTCACGCAATCACTATTCCATCACCCTGTTTGCTTGAAATAATTTTGTTTATTTGTTCACTTGTTTACAATTCAGAATATAAACTCTGTGGGAGAAGGGATCTCCTCTCTCTAGTTCATTGCTTTAAGCACAGGACTAGAACAGTGCCAAGAAATGCATGTTAATGGGCTAAATTAATAAATAAGTAGTCTGTATCATGTCATTCTCAAAGTTGGCAGAATTTGAATTTTATTAAGAGATACTGATACAGAAAAATGGAAGGGATACTTAATTAGCATTAAAGAGGCAATGGTTTGTTAGAACTCATTACAATCATGTAATGTTAGAACACAAATGGGGTGTTTGTTTCCTTTAGCTCTGACTCTTACTTTATAAATGTGAAAACTGAGACCCTGAGATTCTAGGAGCAATAGATCTGGGGCTGGGTGATATATCTCCTGATTCCTACTATATGAGTGTTGCTTGATATCCCACCACGAATCATGGCTACTACCTAGTGGATTGGGCACAGCAATGAATATTAGGGGGGCAACTGGCTCTAGATTTTGCAAAACCATGGGAAACGGAGTGAAACATTTTTTGTCTTGTTTTAAAGAGGCAGTAAACGATGATACAGCAACCTCCCTCAATCCCTCATTCGCTGTTTCACTGTCAGTGGTTTCAGTTATCTGTGGTCTAAGGTAGCCCGAAAATATTAAATAAAAAGTTCCAGAAGCAAAAATTTCATAATTTTTAAATTGCGTACCTAGTAGCATGATGAAATCTCGCGAGTCTCGCTCTGTCCTGCTTGAAACGTGAACCGCGGATCCACGCTGTGTACGCTCCCCGCCCCTTAGGCACTTGGTAGCCGGCTTGGTTATCAGATTGACTGTTGTAATATTACAGTCATGACTCTTATTTTGCTTAATAATGGACCCAAAGCGCAAGAGTAGTGATTCTGGCAATTTGGATATGCCAAAGAGAAGTCGTAAAATACTTTCTTTAAGTAAAAAGGTAAGTACGATACGATATTTTGAGAGTGCGCAAGATACCACATTCACGTAATTTTTATTACGGTATATTGTTACAGTTGTTCTATTTTTTATAGTTATTGTTAATCTCTTACTGTGCCTAATTTATAAATTAAACTTTATCATACATATGTATATATAGGAAAAAACATAGTATATACAGGGTCAGTACCATCCACAGTTTCAGGTATCTACTGGGGGTTTTGGAATGCATCCCTCACGCATAAGGTGGGGGGCGGGGAATACTGTATTTTAAGATATTAGAGTACAGCATCTGAATACTTTTTCTAAAATTCTGTAAGGTTAATATAGAAAGAAAATTGTAGCTTTCCTTTCTCCTATGGCTTTTTGAATGTCAACAAATTATTTCAGCTTGCCTAGAATGTCTTGAGTAGAATCTACAACCTTACATACTATGTAATGTCACAGTCAGTCAGCACCAAGCATGGCATTCTAGGTTGAATTTCCCTTAAAACGGCAGTAGAAATAAGACAGATGACAAAGATATTTTATCGGTACCATGATCTTGATGAAAATGAAAAAATTCATGCTGGCAAATTAAAAAATCTATTACAAACTCATGCATGTTGCATATATATATATATATTTTTGTCTTTGTAAGATTTTACAACCTAGAAGGAAATGAGAAGTGAGAAAACAGTTTTAAATTTAAAGTTCTTAATTGAACTAGCAGCTTTATAATTTACTCAGTGAATACAAGCTTGACTTTTTTTTTTTTTAAGAAAATGAGTTTGTTAGGAGACTGAATATATTTCAGAAGTACTTCAGTGATTTTTTTCATTTAAATAAAAATTTGGATCATTCTGGAAAACAATTTGGTAATGTTTCAAGTATTATTCCCTTGGCTGAGTTATAGCCCTTTTAGCAATTTATCCTAACTTAAGAATCTAACCTAAGGAAAATTTGAAATTCAGTTAATTTTGCAGAAAGATGTTCACAACAATACTACTTATAATAAAAAAAAAATTGGATATGACTTAGTATTCAAATACAGGTATAAGATAATTAGTGGCAGGCTCATTTGATGTAGTATTATACAACCGTTTAATACATTTAAATATTTACAATTATTTAAATTATAAAAGAATTTGACACAAAATTATATATAATATAATTTCAGCTATATAAAGAATGAACAAAACCCAAAAGACTGGAAGGAAAGAAGCAAAAATATTAATAGAACTCACCTCTAGGATTTGAACAATTATTATTTTTTCTTTGTAGTTTCACTTTTTCTGCAATATGCCTATGTTGACAATCAAAAAATCATAGAACTTATTTTAAATCCTAGCAAATGAATACAGTGAGTGAACCATGTCAAATGTGATTGGAATTATGTAAGCTTATTTACAGAAGGATATACATGTTCTTATAGTATTTACATGTTGTGTATATTATTTCTTTTATATGCATAAATAGCTCCTCATACAGAAAATTTGGACAAATTATGACAACTTAAAATTTAGTAAAGTCATGTTTGTGTATTTAAACTATTTATCTCTTGTGTGCTATTTATAACATGCTGCTTTTGCCATAAGACTGAGTTGTTGGTGAAAACTGAAACAACTCTTGCATAAAGATTTCATTAGATAGGTTATAGGATAGGTTATAAGAGAAGAGTTTTGTAGAAAGAGTACTTGGTGGAAGTTCAGAAGGGCTTTTTAGGTTCTTTAGTGTGGTCACATTAATACCTTTGCTTCATATACCACTGAAAATCTTCTGCTTCTTAAGTGATTGGTACTTAATTCAGGAAGGTTATGTTGTATTCATTTGTAAATTTAAAGTGCCCAGGACAAATCAAGAACCAAAACTCGTGAATAGAGAGTCCTATTGTTATTGACTTAAGAATAAATTTAGACCCCCAAGCAAAGCTCATAGCTCAGAGCAAACCCTGGATATGTTGTTTGGGGGAGGACTGGTAACAAGATAGTAGGTATGTGGGGGAATCATTGTTCGTAAAGTAGGGGGTAGATTGGAGTTCCCTTTATGTACTTTTAACATTTATACCTTTATATTGTTTTATTAAGGAGTGACAATATAATCAGCAGCCAAGAGCATTGGCTTCAGAATCATTGGAGCCATATTTGCCAGCTTTTAATTATGTAATCTTGGGTGAGCCACCTCTGAATTTTCACAACTATAAGATTAGAATAATAACAGTCCAAAAAAAGAAAATAAATAAGCCATTTTAAGAGTTTGAACCAGAGGAAATTTTAATAGGTTGCGTAAGTGAGGGAAGAGCTAAGAAGCCAAGCAGGGTCACTAAAACAATCCAAATATTAGCAATAGCAGGGAGCATCTACAAATGATAGTGGATTGGGGGAAGGGTGAGAAATGGTTTTAAGAAGAACAAAAATTCATACCTCTGAGAGTTGTTGTGAGGATCACACAAGCTATTGTGCCTACAGCAGTTAGAACTGTACCTGGCAAATATGTGACTAATAAACACTACCATTGTCATCATCATAGTCAGTGCCATTTGTAGAGTAACATATTTTTGTGAATGTACTTTATGTATTGTGTGCCAGGAGGTTATTTCGGGTATAGCTTTCTATTTTCTGGGCTCTGCCATGGTCAGGTTGCTAGTCATTTCAGCATTCTCAGTGTCCGATCAGGCAGTGGTGTTCCATGTGCCTCCTTCAATCTCTTATTGCAATCTGCCCTGTGCTGAGTTAAGGTAGAGTGACCATACCTACTTCATAATGACCAGAACCGAGCCATGGTGATTTCCAAAGAATCCATGCAGTTTTGAGAGCATGATAGCATTCATAACCTTATAAAAATACCCTGGAAAATCAAGTTTAAAATTAATGATTTTCTCAGATATTCTAATTCTTTCGGGCTTGAGTTTAGCTGTTCCCTACAAAAGTAAAAAAATACATATTTAATCTTTTTTTTTTTTTTGGTGTTTGCCATAGCTTGCTATTAAAATCAAGGAATTTAAGGTAGTCAAAAGTTTGACAAGATAACAGGCCCACCAGGAAGAATTATAGAGCTGCTTCTTTGAAGCATAGACATAAAATAAAAATTCCATCCAGATATATTATCATGAAGCTTTGCCAAAGTGCCCTCTTGAGTTGTTTGCCTTTCGAAATCACAGTATTTATTGTAGCATTTTGCTAAGTCCTGGGAATTTCCTTCTTGAGAGATTTTTATCACTATGAAAAATAGCAGCTTTTCTAGATTTTAAAATATTGTTAGTCTTTTTCACATTGGCTTTCCAATTACATTCATTCTCAGAAAGAACATTTATTGATCTCAAGGAGTTAAGGTATGTCTGGTTTTCTCCAAAGCTGTATTCTTCATGTTTAAGACCAGGCTTCAAGTAAGGGATAATAAAAGATAATAACAGCTAATAGTTTTTGAGTGCTTCCTCCATGTTACTTAGCGCTCCCACATTTTGGATTCATTCTCTCATTTTAATGTGATGTCCGGACTTACAATGACCTCATGAAACTGGTGCCCTGTTTTAAAGATTAGGAAACTGAAGCTTAAAAGTTAAAAATCTTCTCCAAATTTATATCACCATGCTGCCAGATTCATACTCTTAATCACTTATGGAGTAATGTAACACATTAATGTTATATTAATAAAACAAATGGAGGAAGAAAGAAGTAAATGCAAAACAAAGTGCATGAATACCTTAGAATTATAGGTTACTAAAATACCAGAGCAGGAAATGGTCTTAAAGCACATCTAGTTAAGCTTTCCCTTAAATGCTAAGAAAACTGATCTCCAGTGAAAGAAATGAGCCTTTTGATAACAAAGGAGACTAACCTCCAAGTACCAAGTCTCACTTATCATCCTCTGCCTTCCAGGAACACAGAGTTATGACCATACCCCATGGCATTCACAAGTAGATGTTGAAAATGACATCAGTCTTTTACTTTGTTCCAAAGAAGCAAATGCCTTATTATGAGTTGAAAATGTATTGCTCGTATTTGCTTCGTGTGCTAGAATCAGGAAAACAGTTAACTGAGGAGGGGAGTTAGGACTCGAGAGATCTAGGAATGGTTGCTTATTGCTCTTCTGTGCCTCTGAATTCATGTCGATCAAACATTGGTGTGGGGTCAAAGGCTGATGGGTGTGTGTTTGGTTGGTGAGTTAACTCCAGCATACCATATTTCCTGCATTTTTCAAGTTAGTGCCTTGTTCTGAGTTTCACACATTTTTATTGGGTACCACCATTTTTTAGGTTAGCTTTGGCCTGGCTCTCTTGCTTTCTTTAAAACAGATGGTGCTCTTTTAAAGGCAAGATAATCCGAACACATTGGTTTTGCTTGGTAAGTGCTCTGTACATGAGATTCTTCTCTCAGTTTTAAGGGTTAACAAGGTGATGAAGACGAAGGTGCTGTGCTTTGAGCCTTTAAATGTCTTAAGGCTTTCTCAGGAATTTTAACCCTGATATCCGTATTTGAGTCAAAACACCTGGGGAGTGGTGATGAGTTAGTTACTCATGGAGTCGAGGCTCACAGTGGGAGAAGTGTGTAACAAGAACCCTAAACTTGTGACAACAGCTCTTCCTTAGACTTCTAGCTCCACCTTGAGGTTAGCATGAACCGACCACTGGTGACTCTGCAAAGGGTTCTTCAGAATCCAGATGCAGTCACTTCTGGGAAAGGCAATGACCTTGGTCACTGTGGTGTGGATGGAAAACAGAAGGGCAGCCGGAGGGGCCCTGGGCTAGAGACAGGAAGCCTGGATGCCAGCCCTGGAATATGCCTTTGGGTGGGTCGCTTTAAGCCCAGTTTACTCTCCTGTAATGTGAGAGGAGTTCAGTGATCTTTGTGGCTCTAGAATTTTGTGATTTTTAGTGTTCTTTGAAGCATGATTATGAATTCAACAGAAAAAAGTCATATTCCATTCATAACAGTTTTAAGATGTGGCTCTGACTCACTAGATGGTCAATCATAATGACAGGGGAGCACGATTTCCCTTCAGTTTTGCATTCCGTTCAGCCAGCACGGTGCTTTATGGTGGACTCGTGAAAATGAGACAGTTCTTTAGGGAGCACTCTTGTATTTGCTTACCAACTGGGTGATTACAGAAGTACAGGATAAAAACACAGAAGTGTATAAGGACTGGGAACATTTTCTTTCTTCTTCCCATTATATACAGAAGAACAAAGGCTGATATTTGTGTGATTAAACCCATTTCTGAGGATAGTGTCTTGTCTATATTGTTATTTGTTTTTGTACATAATTGGGTTGTGCCAACTCTTCTCTAAAATTTGTAACTTTTCATTATACTTCTTACTTGCAATATTTATAAAACTCCACTTAGTCACCTTTATCCAAAAACTATTTGATCAAAGCCTACACTTGGCTGTAAATGAGAATATCTTTGAGATACTTGTTTGCTTTTTTAAAAAAATGATGTAACTGCTTTGCGAAGAGACATAATGGAGCTGTGTTCTGTTGTCTTCCTCTTCAATAACTGAGGAAAGAAGGCTATTATGATTTCCTGGAGAGGTGGGAGGATTGAAGCCTCCCCATGTGCTAATCACGGCTGAAGAGAGAAACTATTGTATGAGGGGAATGTCTGAGGCTGAAGATAAAATTCCCATTATAACCTCTTTAAATATTTCTGTGTTCATATGGTGTAGTGAAACTATCCTCTTCACAAATATAATCCCTTTCCTTCCTGAGCCAAGTGAAGCACATTGTTTCTTTCCCCTAGATTAGGAAAAAAAAAAAAAAAAAAAAGATAAGATGCTCCACAGGTTCTTTTATTTAGTCAAACAACTGATAATTCAGACCCTTTCTTTTGTTTTAGTTTATGCAATGTCAGAAAAGGCACCGTAAGCAGAAATCCCCTGAGCGTAGCACTGAGGGCCTAACTCCCCATTTGGCTTTCTTCATAGAGTTCACGGGCAGCCTCAACGAGACTTGGTGCCAGCTCTTAGGCAGCTCCAAAGCCACATGCACATCGATATAATCTTCAGTGGTTTGGGCTGGTTTATAATCTGTCCTGCTGAGATTTAGTTCAAGGCCTTTAGGGCAAGGATCTCCTGTGAGCCGAAGTAAAAAGGTCTGATTTAAAGGAGATTTGATCCTGTCAAAGGAAAGTGGCACATTTCCAAGAGCACATGCTGAGTTGCCCTGGAACACATTCAAGCAGAACACAGACATGCATTAGGCAGCTCGTTTGTGGAAGGCATGTGCTGAGCACAAGGGAGAATTGGAAGACAGCTAACTACCATGGAATACCTACCTTCAAAAAGCACATACTGAGTTGGAAAGACAAGCCAAAGACACACAAAGAATATTTCAGTCTAAATGTGACATCCTATAAGTGAGATGGCACAAGACCCACGGAGTTGGAGAATTTTCTTTCCAGTTATAGGAATCAGGGTTAGAAATATTGGACACGCCCAATTATTAGAGGCTCTGGATACTAACTGTGCTAAAGAGAGTAGACTTATTTTGACAGGTGTCATTTTTTGACTGCCCAGATTCAACCCCCTTTCCAAGTTTGGGCAGTTGTCTCTTGTGTACAACTGTGGGTGGCCGTTCTTACCTCTCTTTGCATCAGACAACTAGGTGTTAGGTGTAGTCATGTGGCCTAGGCTCAGCAAATCAGGTTCTGCAGTGGGACTGAATCTGTAGCAAGTAGGTCAATGTCAAAAGACAGTTGATTCATGGTGTCCATGGTGGTATCCACTGCTGTTCAATGGTGGCAGTAGCAGCATTCCAGTCATTATTTCTGCCTTAGGGTGGCTCTTGTAATTTTTGCTCCTTGTCATTGAGAGTGTCCTGGGTTTGTTTGTTTACTCGTTTGTGTCCATTTTCTGTATTTGGTGTTTTAGCCTCCCACTGATTCTGTGAACCAACATATCCTTCCAAAAGAGTTCACTTATTCTGTTTCAGCTAACTAGAATTGATTTCTATTACAACAAACAGGAATTATGACAGCAACTGAATGACAAAGGCTTTCATCGTTTTTCCTGACCTATCTGTTCAGCTTGTCTTCTGCTTCTTTTCTTTGGGTACTAGTCTTCCTATATCTAATTATATAACTCTCTACTTTGAAGGCTGAGTTTAAGCATTTTGAATTTTTCCTGAGTTATCAAAAAGAGTTTTATGCTTGCTATTTCTCCATCTTGTAATTGGTGTACATTTTTAATACTGTATATCTTTTTTTTTTTTAATTTAAATTCATATCTCTTTGTCCACTAGCCAGTGAGTAATTTTTTTTTTTTTTGGTAGGGACTTTATTTTCATCTTTGTATTCTCAGAGCCTGGCACAAATCCAATTAATAATAGATGCTTATTGCATGAATGAACAAATCCGTTTGCAGAGAGGGATGCGGTGTTAAATTATGGGCTTAAAAATAATCATAAAGAACTGGAAGAGTTGTTGTAAGACATTTACTCTGGTGATACCTAGAATGCAGTGAATGATACTGGAAATGTGTATCATCTGAGATTGAGTAGTATACATTGATTTTTCATCTTTTAAGTCAGGTTTATTTAAGTCTTATTTACTTACAGTAAAATTTATTCTTTTTATCCTATAGATGCATAACATTTGACAAATGCATACAGTCATGTAAACCACTGGAATCAAGATATTTGAACAACTTGATCACTCCCCAGATTCCCTTATACCCCTTTGTAGCCAACATTTTTTCACACTCCCAGCTGCTAGAAACCACTGATCTATGAATTTATATTTTAAGCAGTTAGCATACTTCCAAAACTTTTTAGAGCAATGTTTTGGTCCTGTGAAAGAAGAAAAGTAATTGGATAGTGGATCTTTACATATGTATAGAGTTACTAGAATTAGTGAATTAAAATAGCACATACTTATACTAAAAATTATTCATTGCTTATAAGAAATTCAAATTTAACTGGGCATTCTGTATTTTATCTGGAAACCCTATCTTGGATGGATATGGCCACTGTGGGCACTGTTAAAATTGAGATTAAGTGTGATATTAGCACACAGAGAAGGAAATAAGGTTTAGGAAAATTCAAGTTTATGAATCATTAGCAACATCAACTCACTATCAAGACACTTTGGGAGAATCTGAAAAGGGATGAGAGAATGAGATTTTTGTATGAAAAAGAAATTCACTTGCTTGTACGTGAATGATACTATAAGACTGCCTTGAAGAACAAGGTTCTCGTTCGCATTTGTAAACCAAAGTACGATTCTATCAAGGCAGCTTGCTGCCAAGCTGTGTTGTGGAGGAGAGCAATTCAGGATGTAAGGGAGCACTCTCAGGTAGGTGAGGTGCATTCCATGGAAACAGGAAAGCACAGGCTAAATTTCCACCCTTAAGAACACGAACTTTCCTGAGTTATCAAAAAGAGTGTAGTGCTTGTTATTTCTCAGGATGGCCATACAACAAAAACATATTTATAGTAAAATATTCTCCTGATTCAAGTTGATAATATTTAAAATGACTAGCCTCTGTTTATTTTTACATTATTGAAACAGAAGGGCTTGCTAAGCAAAGGCAAAGAAAGACACTTTCAAGTAAGTTCTTCTTACTCTATGTTAAATAATAAACTACTTAAAAAGACTATTGGCAAGTTCGTTGTTATACTACAGAAATGTCTTACCTTTCGGTTTTAAAGCAAGCTTGGCAGAACAGTTACTTGGCAACAAGTTGTTAGTGTTTGGTCTGAGTGGTTACACCTCATACCTGCACTTCTTTATTCTTTTCCCAAATCCTCAGAGCTAAGCTGCCCTCCATCGCCATCTCCAGCCTCAGAGCCCCATTCGAGTGCCTATGTAACCAAACTGGTTGATGATAGATATAATAGTTTAAGATGATTTAACATGTTAATGCTATTAGTCAATAATTTACAAATAGCATCTTTGCCTCCTAGCTTTGAAGATGCAAATTATGAGGAGAATGGAAAAGAGGGGACTTGGGGCATCTTTAATTTCTTATCACATAAAGGTGGTTGTCTACTTAGCTTACAGAAAAGGCCCTTGGTGTGTCTTACTTGAGAAGGCTGGGACTGGAAGGGACCTTGAAGTTCATCTTGTTCAGTAGTTTTCGACCTTTTATTTTGGTTTGTTTGGAACCCATTTTTAAAGTTACACAAATGAACAAATATAAAGCAGACAGAAGCCAAATAGCTCGATAGAAACAAGGGTAAGGAGTCCACGGTTTCTTTAATTCCACCTTTTCCCTCTGTGCTTATTTGGGAAATATCAGAATCACTGGGAACTGAAGCAGGAAAAGTCTCCATCAGAGTAATTTCCACCACCCCAGCTGGGTTGGCTCCGTGGCTCCTAAGCAGGAATCTACATGGGACAAAGATCAAGGACTCTACAAATGGGGACTGAGAGGACATGTCTTGTGTAAGCCTGGTGGTAGGGGTTGGCATAGAGTCAGTAGGAGATGACTTAGAAATTTTGATGCTTGAAGATATTACCCTGTAGCTGCTAGAATACCTGCAGTGAGCTTTACCTAAGGTCTGTAATGTGATTACAATAACGATACTATTCACTCCCCCTGCCACACACACACATACACACTTGAGAAGATGATCAGGTTAATGTAGTTAGCTTTTAAAATTGGAAGATGGCAATTATCAGGCGAGTCCACTGGGAGCTGGGCTGTGGTGGGTTGTTGTCAGGTTAGACAACAACAGGATCTATTGACCGACTGGGATTGAATATGAGGTATCAGAATTTGCCTTTTCATGATGGATATAGGACATGTTTATATAACTTAGTCATCAAGAAGATAAAATTGGTAAGATATTTAGATGACCAAAAATTTTATTTAAAGTGATCTTTCCATTATATCATATTTGTAGAAGAAAAACCACATGGATAAATTCATATGGAAAGGAATGGCTACCTCCAGTTATGGCAGCAAAGGCTATGTGTTGGTTGATGATATGAATGTGAGTCAGTGACTTGATACCATGCCTAGGACAGGAAGGGTGACCACATGTTCTCACATTTTTCTTCTTTATAAGTTACTAGTTTCAGCTAGACAATTCCCATCACGTAATGATCTTGCTTACTTCAATTTTTTTTTTTAATGGAAATGCTCTTCACCTTCTGTCTTTAACAGGGGTTCTTAACCTTGAGAGGGATGATAGAGTTTAGGGCATCAATGAAACTGGATAGGGAAAAATTGTATCATTTTTATTGTCAATATGTTACTGAAATTTAACATTTTCAATTACCAGTGGAACAAATTACAGGACTATTAGCAGTGCCCTATCTATGGCTTTGTCATTAATTAAATCACAGTATTCTCATATCACAGTACTTTGCAGATATCTCTACATATCATTCGTATGCATCGTATGTTGAGATTATGGTAGTTTATTGAGTCAGCTACTAGATCTTGTAATTTAATGTGTTAATAAAAAAGCACATAATTACTATTTTATAAATTTTTTCAAAAAATTTTTAAATATACAGTCAGTTCTGCTATATTGTAACTTATATGTTCCTAAAAATCAACCTACATGCAAAATTCATGGAAAACATTGAGCTTGGGGCATAATAATCAAAAACTATCAATTGCAAAAAAAAAGAACCCACTTTATTATTAAAAAAAGATAGGAGCCTAATAAAAATGGTAGCTCAGTTATATACAGTTATCTGTTAAGTGATTAAGAAATACATAGATTCATCAGTACTAGAATAAATGTGGTATCTCATCTTGAAAAAGACCTGACGTGTTCTTGTGGAAATAGTAAAACTTGTGAGATATTGTGTGAAGTGGAGTTATTTGAACTCAAGTGGAAGGTTGTAATACTAGGTGTGGATGCGTGCAGCTGACAGCACATCTGGTAAACTGAGGAAATGTAGGAGTTTGGGGTAAGCATGTCTAAATGTTTTCCTATGTGGTTAGATTTAGCGGGTGCCAATTTTACATTCATGTAGCATTTTTTCGTGGATAAAATGATGCATAGGCAAAGATGAAATCTGTGTTACATCCCGTTTTTCCCCTAGTATACTTTGTTCCAAGTATATTGGAACAAATTCATATTTTCAAAATAAGCATTATAGAAGAAATGGCTATAACTGATTTCCTCTGTGATCCAATGTATTTTATTGTATATATTTAAAAACGTTGTGGGAAAGTCATAGACTTTAGGCTTACAGGGGCTCATTGCACAAAAAAGGTCAGGGACCCCTGCTCTGACAGCCCCTTCCCCTTCACCCAGCTCAAATACCTGCAACTTCCCTATGAAACCTGCTTCTGCCCTCTGCATTGCGACCCACCCCTGCCCCATCTATAGTCATTGCTCCCACCTTAGTGCTTATGGCACTTGTTTAAACTATTCATTTCAGAACTTAATTACAGTCTTTTTTTATATTGTTACTTATATATTTCAATGTTCTTTTCCTTCATAACTGTATTCTAAGCCTCTTAAATATAGAGACTATTCTTTCTGTTCCTTATTCCTTCTAGTGTTTTAGAAATGTATTCTGTAGTTCTTATTGAATGAATTACTGAAGTAATATTCAGCCAAGAAAGGTAAAGCAGAAACTATAATAGTCTCTCAGTATTGTTAATTGTTAATGAGAACAGAGTGGGTGGGGGCAGGGCACCCTCATCTTCTAAGTGCTCAGGAGAGAAACAAATAGGCTAACGGGCAACATTCATTATGTTAAGAATACACACTTCCCTTAATTTATGCGAATTGTCTGTTCCACACATTTTTTTTTTTTAGATGAGGCATCCCTTTGTTGACCTCACAGATTGCAAGGACCTTGTCAGTTTACAATCCCTTATTTTTTATTTTTTACGCCTACAGCACCTGGTCTTCCTAGGTGGTCTCTCACCCAAGTACTAACCAGGCCCTACCCTGCTTAGCTTCTGAGATCAGATGGGATCGGGCACGTCTTTCTTTTTATACAGAAGAAAACCATGTAAAAAGAGTCCATCAGTTGAAAAAAAAATACTAAAGTGAATAAATTCATTATTAGTTAATTCATGATCAACTAGTAATTTGTTAATATCATCTACAATCAAACTGTCAGAACCTTCTTCTTGAAATTTATTTAGTAATTAATAATGCCAGTTAATCCCTCTTTTGTTGTTGGAACCATATTCCCTGGTACAACCACTTCTGGCCATATTGCTTTCCAGCAAGCATTTAAAGTTGACAGCTTTAAATCACTCAGCGCTAAAGCAATATTCTTGATACAACTTAAAACTACATATTTATTCCAGGCTTCTGTAACTATAAGTTACAGTTCTGTAAGTGATTCATTGTCTTCAAGTTTATTAAAAATATCACTAAAATTCTGTTTAATATAATTAATCTTAAAGGTGGAAATAATGCCTAGATCTCAAGATTGGATCAAGGAAGTTGCATTTGGTGGCAGATATACAACTTTTATATTTGGATATTTCTAAATTGTGTAGATGACCAGGTGCATCTACACAAAAGAAGACATTTTTCCTTCATATAATTTTCAGCTTCCACAGCAAAACATTGATAAAACCAGTCCCCCAAAACATCAGTAGTCACCCATGCTTTTTTATTTGCCATCCAATGAATAGTAAGATCATTAATAAATGCATGTTAGTAAATATTAGCTCTTTGTATGTTGCCGAGTTAAGCTATTGTTTTTTAGAAAGAGTAATTGCCAAAAATGGAAATGAAAGAAAAGAAGAACCAAGTGAAATGAGACCGCGTAAATGGAAACCACGTATAAAAAGTCTGTGTAAATAGGGGAATATTTACTGCATATAAAAGCACTTGTGTAAAAAAATGCTGTGCAAATCGAGGGACGGGTATATAAAGAATTCCTGGCAAGAGTTTTAACTACCAAGAAAGGCTCCTGGGAGGTACAGAGGGGCTCTTGCCCTGAAGTCCTTTTCATCTAGAATAGACTCCCCTTTATTTGTTTGGTTGACAATTTTGCCATGTTTAAAGGTAGCGGAGATAGTGCTTTTGACATTTTAAATACTTTGCTCAAGCCACACATTAGCAAGTCAGCCACAGAGTTGGAACCCATATTTGGAACCTTCTGATTCCTCACTTAGGCTTGTTCAGCATCCTTATGTTAGGATGACAAGGTTTGAAGCTAAAACTAAGGAGTCAACACTGCAGCAGAGGCCTCTTCCAGACCCACTGTGCTAGTTTTGAACTGAGGCATTGTCTGTCCACAGCCATATGCAGTGTGAACAGGCCTCAGATGCACATCAAGTGAGTGGGTGAAATAACATTTGGTGGGAAATAATGATGGTTTTATGGCATTAGTCCTTGGAGCCCCAGGTGCACTTATTCATCTTTCATATATTTTAAGCATTCAGCCTTGGGAATATTTCATCAGGTTAGCATCTGTATTTCAAAGATGAGCCCTGCAGTGAATCAGCGAGGAAAGTGAGTTCTACGTGGAACTGAGAAAAGAGATGAGAGCATCCTTATTCAGAGATCACTGTAATGATGCAACCAAGTAGAAGGTCATGGCTTTTTGTCTTTCCTTTTGATCATCCAGCTCACTGACTTTACTGTCCTGGCCCTAGAGGTAACCTTGGCTTGGACAGGTTGTACGAAGCTTTGTTATGCCCCTAGAACACCAGGACCCTGTACCTGGATTACCCTGATGCTGAGCATTGATTATCATTCCTGAACTCAGAATTCTCCTCCTTGACTTTTTCGCTAGAGATTTTTACTCTTCTCCTTCTGTCCGTTTAATGAATCATATGTCTTCTTGACAGAATGAGAAATCTTTTGGAGTCAGGACTATGTCTATATATGGTCACTGAATTGGCTGTTTAAAAATTTGTTTTTGTGACTTTAAATAAATATATTTTGGACAATTATGTGGCCATAAAGATAACTAAGAATCTATCAGCCTTGGCTGATATAGATTTTTAAAAAAATAATTTATGGGTTTTAGTTCTCAGACTTAGTTTGAGCTTTCTAAAACTTTTCCCACCTCTATAAATGTTATTATACAAAGCATGATTAACAGTAGCTGAAATATTTATCCACATACTGACTAACAGTAACCATAGTGAACACAGTTTAGGTTAGATTTTATTCCTTTTATCTAAAGAATATTGTGGGATATGCACAGCAACGAACAAACACCTCAAGACCTTTGACTTGTTAGAGATTCAGAGTGAGTTTCAAACAAGAAAAGAATATGAGTAGCACTCCTATAAAATAGCTATAGAGGTAGGGTAGCTTAGGGAGGCAGATTGTTGTAGAAACACAGCAAGCGAAATAGTCTGGTATAAAAACTATTCCTTAAAAATTCTTATACTTCTGTAGCATTTACTTCAAAATCACACTGCTCTTAGACTTATACAGGATGGTCCCCTGCCTGGCCCAGCACATTAGAGAACCCTAGTTTAGCCCTCTGATCGTACCACTCCCCACTAAGTAAAGATTCTGTGAGATCAGGAAATCATGCCCTTCTTTTTTATGGATCTTGGTCAGGGCATCTAGACCCTGGGATTTCCTGCCCAAATATCCCAAGCTAAGACATGGATCTGTTCTTCAGAGCAGGTTGCACTTCACACAAGGGCTGGCCAAGGGGCAGCTGTTTGCAGGGGCAGGGAATGTAAATGGCTGCCAAACGGTGGTGGCTATATATGTACTTACCAATCCCAGTGAGGGAGTGAGGTGAGGGTGCAAAGAGAAGGGAGGTAGACCAGAGCCTGGGAGGCCAGCTTTTTCTGAACCACTACATTCCTGTGTAAAGCTTTTCCTAGGTGTGTTGCATATGTTATTATCTCTTTCAGTCATGCAGAACACTTCAATGTCGTGTTTTATCATCACATTATGAGAATGAGGCTGAGGGCAGTTAAGTAACTAACCCAAAGCCACTGAGTTAATAAGAAGTTGAGCCAGGATTTAAAACCTCAGTTGATTGGGTTCTAAAGTGAATGTTTGTTTTCACTTTGTTAGGTTGCCTGTTATCAGCATCTTTGCTTTTACACCTTCTCATTTCTCCCCAGAACCTTGGCTTATAGTGCTATGTAATAAAAATTTGTAGAGTAACTAAGATTGTGGAACCAACTATTTGTTTACCTTTACTATTAAATGAAATATGGAGCATAATTATTGTATAGGTGAGAAATTCCATATAAACCGTGGTGAAGGGGACATTTCACTCCTGATCCCTTTGTGCTATTAAGTGTGTTGATCTCACCTAGATATTATGGCTGTGTAGCTGACTGGGCTCACATCTGCACTAGTCAGCCCAGTAAATGGCTGCAAATTTTCTGGCTAGCAAGGACTCAAATGGCCCAAAAGGAACTTTTATTCAGAGAAAATAATTAACAAACACATTATGTTGCACAATCTCTGGGTATTAAGGTGACTCAGAAGGTTTGTCACAATGCTTGTCTCTCCAGGGTTCATTGGTATGGTCCCTATGTTGGCAAGGTCCCATTCTTAGCTTTCCAGGGCTGTAGTTATTCCACCTGTGTGGCCTGATCATGCTGCTCCCTCCTGGGACATTCAGCTGTGCTGTTCCTTAGCTTTGTCTTTCTTTGTGCTCCCTCCCACTTATCTGAGATGCCAAGATCATCCTCTGCTGTTGGCAGAATGCCCTGGAACACTTTTCTAACTCCTAATGTAGACTAGTTTTGGTATTTTCCCCATGTGTTCTTATCTGTACACGTAAACATTTTGGCTGATTTATCTGTCTTCCTTGCTCGACTATAGCTCCATTTAAGGGCAGGCTCTGTGTCTCTCTTGTTTACTATTGCCACATCTAACTTATGCCTGGTACATAGAACATACTTAATGTTTGTAAAATTAAGGATTGAGTCATGAATTTTTCAAAGAAGCTTTAGCGTTAAGGTATTAGATACAGGATTTCTTTTATGGAAAACTTGCAGTTCTTTTGCTTGGCGACTTATCTGGAGTGACCATGTACCCTCCCAGAGTGACATGCTACTTTTAGGACCCTCCCTTTATCCCCTGAGGAGACAGCAGAACTGACTCTTCTCAGAGTGACTAAAACCTCGTGAAAGTCCAGAAAAGTTCTATATACTTAACCAGGTGCTGACAACAGAACCTCCATTGTGTCCCCTTCTGCATCCATTTACACGGTCACTGTGTAGAAGAGGGTGACTCTGCCTAAGTCTTTAAGTGACTAGAGCTAAATATCATGCCAGATGAATTGTTTTCTAAAACAAGAACTCTGAATCCTAATGCCCACTAAGCAGGATCGAGCTTTTGTGCAAGAAGGCTGGTAACCAAATGTTTGAGTTTGGAGAAAGAACTCTATAATCATTGTCATCATTGTCATTATTTAAACCTTTGCTCATCTTTAAAAAATTATATTTATATAAGCTATCATGTTTAACAGGAATATAAAAAATATGGAAATCATGTGTTTAATATGATAATTTTTCATATAGTGAACAAATCCACATAACTTCCAGATCAAGAAATATTAACTGAATATTAACAGCACCCCAGAGAGCTCCCCCATACTTTCCTCATTTACTAACCTCGAAATGATAATATTGTCTAATTTTTGAACTTTCACAAATGGAATCGTTCATCGTATATATTTTATGACTAATAATTCAGTCAACATTGTCTGCGATATTCATCTATGTTGTTGCATATAACAGCAGTTTCTTTTATTGCTGTATAATATTCCACTATATATTATATATACCATTCTAGTGTTGATAGAAATTTGTATTTATTCTACTGTTGATGGAAATTTGGGTTATTTATAATTTGGAGCTATTATAAATAATGATGCTATATACAGTTTTTATAGATTTTTTCCTCACATATACACATTTCTGTTGGGCATATATCAGGGATTAAAACAGTTGGGACATATGTATGTCTTTATTCAGCTTCAGTAGATTCTATTGAGCAGTTTCTGTAAATTTGCCTTCATGGTAATTTTCCAGAGCTTGTTTTTGAATGATAGCTAATCCTTATACTTTGTTTTGAGGTCAAGTAGGAGAGACTAAATAACTGAGTTTGAGTGTTGGAAATACCCAAGGAAAGTATATAGTATTAAAGAAACTTTTAGATTTGATTGGTAGAAGAGTTGGTATGAATGACTATTGGTCCTTTGTGGAGCCATGTTTTCCCCTCCAAATTTTAACTGGGTTGTTGTTAAAGATTTATATCTAGCAAGGCATGTGGTGGCATGCAGTGGCTTAAACTAGGTGAGATGTTAGTTTCAGTTTACTTCTTCAGGAAAGGCTACTCATATAATGGCATTCTGGGTTGTCTTAGGGAGCTTTGGTAGCTACCTTGTTGTGAAGGATAAATTCTAATGTTTATTCTGCAGGTCACATTGTGCTTTGATGGGCATACTGGCAGGTAGGGCTATGTGAAGAGACCATGATGAATTCTGTCTCTGTGTAGAGGCTTAAAGTGGCTCAAGGCAGTTGTACCTTGTTTGTCTGTTTGAAAATAATAGCCTCATTAGTATACCTTATATCCACCCTGAGGTATTACTTTGACAACAAAACTCAGTTTCATGAGGATTATCTCACTTAATTCTTACAGTAACCCTATGAGATTAGGTTTTATCACCTACATTTTTATAGCCACTTAGCAGAACTAAGTAGTTTGTCCATGGTCACACAATTAGTAAACAACAGAGTCAGAATTTGAATCTAGAAAGAGAATAATTCCATAGCATAAACATTGAACCTCTCTTTATATGATATAGCATCTTTGAATCTGGGTTGATATTTCTTCCCTTCTTTCAATAGACATTTTTTGAGTACCTGTCATAAAATATCACCCTTTAGACACTCAAAAAATGGTCCTGCAAATATATAAACTAGTGAACATGCTTTCTGTAGTAGAGGTACTCCAAGTTTATTACAAGGACAGATATTAGGTGCATTGTGAAAAATGCTCGCATATGAAACAAATATTCTATTACAATCACGAGAATATTTAAAGTGTTTTAAAGGTAGTATAACCCTGAGAACAACATAGTAAATATTTAATTTATTAATTTATTCATTCATTACAAATATCATGTTGAATGTTTACAATTTGCTGGGTGTAACCTTGTTCCTGGGGATAGAGTGGTGAAGGAAATGAGGTTCCTGCTTTCATAGAACTTACTTATATTCTAGTGGGGCAGATACTTAGTCAAATGTTCACAGAAATAAATAGAAAATTGGAACTGACAGACACCATGAAAGGCAGTACATAATGCTATCATAGAGAATAATAAGTGTGTTTGTTCTTGTCAGGAATGTCTGCCCTCACAGGGGAGATCTGAAGGGTACATAGTTGTTAACTAGGTAAAGGATATGGAGAGGGAAGGCAGAGCTTCTGTAGCTGGTCAGAGCATTAAAATTCCAGGGACTCAGGGGACACTAGAGTGACCTTGAGGGAGAGGTGTGTGTTGGAGGGAACGAACCCCAGGGGAGTAAAATGATTGGTGAGACCTGAGACACAGTCAGAGATCAAGTCAAGAAATGCCTTTGAGTCATAGTAAAAATCTTTAATTCTAAGGGCAAAGGAAAGTCACTGAAAATGTGTGAGCAACAAAGTCAGATTCGTGGTTTAAACATACAGTTCTTTTTAGCTCAGTGCAGAGGCAGGATTGGTGGGCAGCCCAGTCTACTTGGGGAAGACCAGGAAAAAATTGCAGCGGTTACAAGGCCAGATGTAATAGAGCCTATGCTAAAGTGGTATAATGATGGAGAGAAGTGAATGGGTTTCAGAAGTAGTAAAATGGGCAGAAATCAGTGATAAATTAAATATGGGATCAGGAGAAGAAAGAATATTTTTGCAATTGAATAGTTGGTGACACCATTCGCTGAGAGGGACACTAAAAGCAGATCATATTTGGGAGGTAGATTTCAAGTTTAATTTTGAAACTTTTGGATTTTGTGACTTTGAGAGATAAGCAGACACATCAATTTGACATTTAAATCTGTATATCTGGAGGCTGGAGGAGAGGTCTGGACTGGAGATATTCTTTTGTGTATCCTGAGTGTGCAGTTGGTAAATAATATCATAACCACTAGTGTTATTGACTACAGTGATGCTAAGGAGTGATAAGAAAAGAGAGCCTAGAACTAAGCCTTGAAGAACTTCATTTTATGGCCGTGTGAAGGAAGATTAACTTCCAAAGGGGATAGAACATTACAAAAGATAGGCAGAAAATCCTTTAGAGTCATAAAAACAAAGGGAAGTTATGATTTATAAAGATGGAATAGCCAGCAATGTCAAATGCTGCTCAAACAACATGGGTTTGAAAAAGTCTTTTTTTTTCATAGATGATCTTTGCAACAACTATTTTTGTGGAAGGATGAGAAAAAAGATTAGAGCAGGATGAAGAGCGAACGAGAGTTATAAAATTGGATATAGTCAAAATAGACCACTCTTCTGAGAAGAGAAAAGCAAACAGAACACAAGGAATGCTTTTACATAAGATGGAAGAGACTTGAATATGTTTAAAAATCAATGGTAAAGATTTAATTGATAGGGAGATGGTGGCTATTTGGGGGAGAAAAAGGATAATGCATAGTGTTGGCTCATGAGAAGGGGAGTAAGCAGGGAGGGATTTGCAGAGAAGCCCATGTTTGCATGCTTGTTATAAAGAGGAGGAGGGGGCCCCCCTCTCAGGAATTCTATTTTCCTGTAAAGTAGGAGACAGTATTTTTGTCGGAGAGCAGGAAGGAG
Organism: Pteropus vampyrus; assembly: GCF_000151845.1. NCBI lineage: Eukaryota > Metazoa > Chordata > Mammalia > Chiroptera > Pteropodidae > Pteropus > Pteropus vampyrus. Next base: position 515 of record NW_011914962.1, on the reverse strand, counting down.
AGGTAGAGAGGTATGGGGAGAGCTGAGAAAGTTTGAAATATAGTTGTTGTTGAGTTGGTGGAAGTCCACGTGAGAAAAATAGTGGAATTCCTGGTTAGTGTTGAGGGCCCACTCTCCAGAAGCATGGAAACACTTATTTTCTTATACTGTTAAATAAACAACCCATGATATAGTCATGTTTTATGAAAAATCGGAGTTAACAACATCTGTGTAAATAAGAGCAAAATATTTGAGAAAATTGGAAAGAATTAAAGGGAAAAAAGGTGATTCCTTTTTTGGCTGTTTGGGAAAGCTGGAAAGGAAAATATTTATTTGAAAACATAAAATTAAAAAATCTCTAACTGTTTCTATGCTTATTAAGTGAACTGGCTGAGGGGAAAAAAGTTCTTTTCTCATATAAAAAAGGCCTGGGCTGAGTTAAACATTAGAGGTTATTTTAGAAGGATATCAGGGTTTGCATGGGAAAGTGCACAAAAATTGATGGATTTTCGTTTTTGCTGTACCCACTGGCATGA
>NW_011914961.1:0-3319 GCF_000151845.1 Pteropus vampyrus | reverse complement strand
TTAATTTGTTTTTGTTCAAGCTGTGTCACTAATCTATGCTGACTCTCATGAACACATATTAGGATCTACAGTTGACCTCTAGGGTATATTCATAGTCCTTAATGTCTCTTCTACAAAACTGATTATTTACGGAGTTTCATGTTTTAATGCTTTGGTTACATAGAAAAACACATTTCACTTAATCTTTTAATTCTGCAATAGCACTATTAGGCCAACTCTTTCATTCTTGGCAGCCACATCCATCCTTTTTTCCTTCCTTCCTTCCTTCCTTCCTTCCTTCCTTCCTTCCTTCCTTCCTTCCTTCCTTCCTTCCTTCCTTCCTTCCTTCCTTATTTTCTTTCCTTCTTTCTAATTCTATGACATCAGGAAGTGAAGAAACAAGAAGTACACAAAGTTGGAAATGAGAAGACACCCTTAGTCCAACTAACTGAATAAACTGAGCCCAGTAGCCTAGTCTCTTCGGGCTTTACCTTAAGTAAAGTGAGGAGACTGTACCCAAGTCCCTACCAGCATGAAAATCTTATAAGTCAATGGTTCTGTCCTCATTTAGGAATATACCATGTAATAATAAAAGGTACTGAAAATTTGTTCAGAAAACATGTTTACAAATTTACTTGATAATAGAAGACTTTTAAATGATTATGTATTGGTAGAACATCAGTAACAACTCATAGAATATAAAAAGGTCTCTGACAATTTAATTGCTACAAGAAATGATAAAAAAAAAGATTTATATTCTAACTCAATTAGAGGACCAAAACAATAATTCAAATTAAATGGATTAATCATATTCATTTGCATTGGGAAAATTAAAAAAGATAAAATTAGTTGAAATAAGATGGGTTACATAGCAAAGACTAATAATTATTAAGAGAATATTTATATATACATATGTACAATATATATATGTAAATACTACTAAGACATTGATAAATTCTACTTCATACATGATTCATGTAGTTTTCTGGGTTTCTCTCAATTTCTTCAATAGAGATTCTTGCATGATAATAATAATTATATAAATGTGCTTAAATACATTAAATATTTTTAGAATAAATAATATTGTTGGAAATTTTTTCTTAGAATACTTCAACATCTTGCAGTTTGAGTAAAGCTAACCTAGGTGAACCTAAATACGTATAGGTTTTCAATGAATAGCCTATTTTTTTCTTCCTCCTTCATTCACTGCCCACAGGCTTGCATGCACAGCTATTATATTGATTCATTTTCCCATAGGCTTTTGTGTTCTGTGATATTACATATCTTTTGTAGCAGTAAGTCTGGCACTGACACTTTGGCAGTGGTCTTTATATAGGTTTAAGCTTATCTGTCCACATTATATTTCTTGAGAAAAGTTTTGCTATTTAAGAGATTATTGCTGATACTAGTATTTATGATTAAAGTATAATGCTTTCTATTAAGAACTTGGAATGTGTACATTAAAATGAGTTATAAATTACACTTAATCATTTGTTTGTTGTTTCTTTTCTATATGTTGAAAAAAAAAAACCAACAACAACAAAAAAAAACAGTGGCTGTAGCCTTGTCATTTTGTGATGAATCTTTCATGTAATAAACCTAAGCTTCAATTACCTTGAATGAATTGGTCTATTTAGGAAACCCTTTGGCTTAGTCATGAACAGTCTTTTTCTCTTCTAGAAGCTAAATGTCACAAAGAAACCACGGCAATGCGTAACAGCAGCTTCATCATTTTGGAATTTTAATCTTCCACCTTTAGGGATAAATATATCGATCCTAGAACCATCAGAACTTCCAAGGTCTCCTGAAAATACTTGAGTGAGCAGAGTTGTACTAGGATAGAGAGATTGCCAATATCCAAAAATGGAATTACTGAGTTAAAATGTAGTTCTGCTTTCAACAAAAAAGCCCTTAATGATATAATTTCACTATCCTGAATACAATTTTATTTAATCCATTACAAACAACAGAGTGAATGTGTCAGCATTACAATGGTGACTAATAATTGGAAGTAGCTATTTATAGCACTTATATACTAGTACATTTTCCTTACCATTTATACTAATTTTAATTATTGTGGTTTTAATTTTGGCTAAAGAAGGCACATAGCATGGTTTAGTGAAGTTTGGCTCATATTTGTAGGCACTTAAGAAATGCATCTTTGAGGACACATACATATACACACGCACCCACACCACATGCACACACTTAAGTTCAGCGAGAAAATATTTAGTTCAAAGAACACTATTATCAATGATTTAAATGTGTGTGTCTGTGTCAGCCTGAATATTACAAGGAAGAAATGATACTTTAGCATAACTAAAGACATTCCCATCTTCCAAAAAAGGAGAAAAATAAAAATCATGGAAACCATAGTTATGGAATGAGAGTGCTACCAGCAATATAGATAAGATGGAAAATTTTAGACTAGTTCAATGAAATTATATAGATATGAGATGAATCGAGCAAGCATAACTCCAAAGCATTGAATAGTTCCTGATAAGTCACACTGTTTTTCCTTTGGTTATATCTTGCTCAACATTTTAAAGAGGGGTTTGTTTAAGATAAAGATTAATACTATTCAACTTTGTGGATATTTAAAGTCGAAAGGGATAGGTAACAACTCTTGATTTTGACAACAAAATCTTGATGGGCCAGAAGTAACAAGACAAAATTTAATCGGAAGTAAATTAAGTCCTAATTTAGGCTTAATTTTTTAAAAAAGCAATAGCTCAAGTATAGAATGAGAAAGATCTCATGGTGTGGATAGTTCTCATGAAAAAGAGTAGTTAATTGCAAGTTCTATATTAGCCAACAGTATGATAAATGTCTAAAATCTTTGAAATTGAACTTTTCTGTGAGAGAAATCAACATTAATTGAAATATTGTTGCTCAGACAAGAAAATTAGCAGTAGTTCATTGTGCTCTAATAATCGACAGACCGACCACCTGTGAAGTGTCCTGTTCATTGACAAATTAGAGCATTTTCCTAGAGTGTAACCTGCAGAACAGTAGTTCTTAGATTGTTAATATTATGAGGAGAGAAGGTCTGTGGTCAAAGAAACTTAGAAAGGATGAGTTGTCAAGCAAATTCAACAGGTATCTTTTGAGAGGTACGTCTTAGAGGCTTTAATGTGCCAATACACATTCTAGCTGTCCAAGATAGGAAGATGCAGGGAAGCCTGGAGTGAAATGTCCTGCCCCAGTGTCCTGAAATGATTTGCATTTACTTCAAACTACTTAGTCTCTATCTTCATCCCCTAACCCTTTTTTAGGACTATAATCCTCCTATCTTCATCTCTCCTGTTGTTCACCCCTTGACTGTGTCCTTCTCCAGTGG
>NW_011914960.1:0-1448 GCF_000151845.1 Pteropus vampyrus | reverse complement strand
GTCATTTCCATGAATTGTGCCAGCTTCCCTATTTATGTTCTTTTTTTATCCATTATATAAATATTTGTACAAAGTAAAAATTTGAATGAAGTGGATGCACAGATATAGTTCACCTCAAGCAGTGGTTCTTAAAATCTGGTCCTTGGACCAGCAGGATCAGCATCACCTGGGAATTGGTTAGAAATGCAAATTCTTTGGCCCCACCATTTCTGAATCAGAAGCTCTGGGTATGGGGCCCAGCAATCTCTGTGTTCACCAGCCCTTTAGGTTATTTTGTTGCCACGAAAGGTTGAGAACCACTGGCCTGCTGTTCTTTATAATAACCCCTTTGAATGAACTCTTTTAATAGCAGATTTATACTTATTTTTCTAGAGACTTTCAAGTGGTTACACCAACAACAAAAAAACAGCTTTGGAGTTTGAAAGGATTCCTGTAGAGATCTAAACCTCCTCTATTCTTACCCCTCCCAAATATTCATTCTTAAATAAATCAATACCCTAAGTAAAATTCAGGAAAGTTTCAGGTGTGACATAAAAATTCTAGGAAAGTGGGCTCTTATCTAAATATCCATAACACAGAGTTTCTAGCCTGGAATTTTTAGCCTTACAAGAAAAAAATTGGAAATCATCTAAAGAATGGGATAACAGGATATAAGCTTCATATTTTATACAGCATTTTAATGTATTGTTTCTGTAAAAAGTATCTGTTGTCAACATCACAGAATAGCACTTTCAAATGGAGTGGAATCACTCCTTTAAACTGACTCATCTGTCCATTTAGTTATTTGTTGATCCACGGCAGGAAGTACAGCAGTCTTGATGCTACCTGGATTCATTTTAGGCTTCCAAGCTCTACTGTCAACCTCCCACCTTTATCCTTGGACAGGTTAATAACTCATGAAGCCTCTGGCTACCAATTGAGTGCACTTCTCACTTATCCATTAATCTTAAGCTTTTGGGTGCTAATCTAAGTAATAAAATGACCAGGAAAATGAACGCAAAAATACCTTCAGGCTTTTGTTAATAGTTACATTTAATTTTTTTGAAATACTACTTTCTAATTCAAAAGATCCTAAATTCCTCACTGCCAATCTGATTTCCATATAATTTTACCAAAAAAAGTAGAATTTGGGATGATTACCTCTTCCTTCCCCAATTAAAAGTTAGTAAAAATAGAAATATAGTATTTAAGAACTGGAAGTGACCTTCTTATGGATATGCCCCCTTTTAACTGATGGGCAATTCGAGGCCTGGGAGATGAATGGTGTGGCTCAGAAACCAGCATCTCCACCAGGCCGGTTGAGCTGCCTTGCCCCCTCCCCGAAAAAAATAAGGTACAGTCGAGCATTTCTGTCTTATTATTTTCAGCAATCATGTACACGTTGTGTTTCTGCAGTATCTATTTTGCTATACTCTAGATAGTGATCATTTCCTTCAGAGTAATTTGAC
>NW_011914959.1:0-1440 GCF_000151845.1 Pteropus vampyrus | reverse complement strand
CGACTGGCATTTTTCTAACACCAATATGATCATCGTGTCAAAAGTCATCTATTTCATAAGTCTTCACGCCCACCCATTTTCTCTCTTCTTCCAGAATGATTCTTTCTCTTTTTGGTTGTTTAAAGGCATGTCAACTCTATTATATCATGTGTCATGTTTCTATTAAATTGCCTTTTATAATAAAAAAAAAATTTCCTGTATCTTTAATGCGTGTCTTGACTTTAATATTTATCTGTAACTAGGATAGTTATATTTTAATTATTATTATTTTTTGTTACTTTACTTGTTTCAAAGTCTATTTTATGAAAAACTGATAGTTGGGTATTGTTTTAATATCTAGTCTTTAATTTCAGTCCTTCATTCATTTAACTGACTGATTTGTCCAACTCTAAAATCTCGTTATTTATTTTCTATTTATTCCATATTTGTTTCTTTAATCTTTTTGCTTCATTTTGAATTGATCAAAAGTGTTGTTTTAAAGTATTGGAGAGGATGCAGAGAAAAGGGAACCCTGGTACATTGTTGGTAGGAATGTAAATTGGTATAGCCATTGGAGAAAATAGTATGGATATTCCTCAAAATTTAAGAATAGAGTTGCCATATAACCCAGCAACCCCTCTTCTGAGTATCTACACCCCCGCAAAATAAAATGAAAACACTTATACATAAAGATATGTACTCCTATGTTCATTGCAGCATTATTTACAATAGCTAAGACAGAAACAACCCAAATGTCCTTTGATGAATGATTGGATAAAGAAGATATGATACATACACACAATAGAATACTACTCAGGCATTAAAAAGAAGCTTTACCTTTTATGAAAAGACAGGTCTTTTAATGACAAATTCTTTTTGTTGTTGTTTTTCTAAAAACATCTTTACTGCCTCTTTATTTTTGAAAGATATGTTGTAGGGTATAGAATTATTTCTCTTCCTTTCCTAAGGAATAGTCTCTGTCTCATTGTGGCTTTTAAAGACATTTAACACAATTTTTTCTTTCATCTCAACTTTAAAATCAAACAAACGAAAATAAAGATACCTTCTCCTTTTAGCCCCTTAACTGAAATTGCTTCTGAGGTAAGAGACTAAAAACGATCTGGTTATCTTCAATGGGGAAGGATCAGTAAATAAAAGGGAAAAGAACAAATTTATTATCTCAAAAGGTGACAATATCAAATGTTTGTAAATACAGAAGTTAAGAACTATTATACAAAATAGCGTGAAAATGTCTCTGTAAATCAAGAGGCAAATTATCTTCTCAAGAAAAAGAAAAATATAATTGTAGAATAGGAAGTATAGATTATTAGTTTTGTTTAGAAATGACAAATATGAGAACTTGGAGAGAGAACAGAACCAGGGACTTGAAAAGAATTGCCGAGCTCTGCTGAAAAACCATCTGGAGACCAAATAGTTGGCACAAATTCATATAATTGCTTT
>NW_011914958.1:0-1534 GCF_000151845.1 Pteropus vampyrus | reverse complement strand
TGATATTAGTGAGAAAGCGAAAGCTCATAGTTTCTCATCATAAGTATGATGTTAGCTGTAGGATTTTCGTAGACAGTCTTTATGAAGTTGAAAACCTCATAAGGTTTTAGTAAGTATCAGTAAGGTAATGAATATATAGTGCCTAGAACTGTGCTTAGTATGTGGTAAATCCGTGATAAATGTTAGACATGTTGATGATGAGTAGTCACTGACCCTGTAATAGACAGACAGTTTAGACATGGATTTATGCAATTTATTAAATCTGTGATAAAGGACTTTCACATATCAGCAGAAATAGACTTCAGATTTATTCTTGCACCTGGTCTTTTCAGTAATAAATCAGTGATCAGTAGATTTTCATAAGTTTTTGTAAATTCTCCAGAGGGTCTTGATGTATTCTGTCTGTATACAGCACATCTTTTTAGCAAATGTGTTTAAATTACTTGCTGTCAATTATTTTTAACTTAACTGGGTGTGGCTAAGAAAGACTAAATTTGTCTTTTAGGATTTTCTCCAACATATTTGTACTTGTTAATCTTCACTGATCTGTGGAGCTTTATACGTCTACAGCAGAAGCTTGGGAGATTAGCGAAAGTACTTACTAAGTATAAATTTCAGGGGCAGCCCTTCTAGATCAATCCAGTTTAACAGGACCTATTTGGTGTTTAGTGGGCTCTTTAGATAAACTCTTTAAGCATAACCTTTTCTTCATCCTCCACCCCCAATGAACAAAAACAAAACTAAGCAAAAAAAAAAAAAAAAAAATTGTCTCCTAAGCACACAACACAGAAGGAAAACAAGGTCAACTCTTCACTGTTTTAGGCCCTAGGAAATGTACCAGAGGCTTTATCAGCAAAATACTTTATTTTTACAAATGAAGAAAGAAAATACATGAAAATTTCTGCCAGCCAGAATATGTGTTAATAATAATAATAATAATAATAATAATAATAATAATAATAAATAATTGTTATTATTATTGTTATATTTAGATCCCAGTAATAATAATTATTATTATTATCATTTAGATCCCAGTAACAATAATAATAATTATATTTGTTACTGGGATCTAAAGAGGTTTAGAAAATATTTTTGGAAAACAATCATGATGATTCACTTAGAATGCTATGGGTATTTTAAAATACACTGTGATTTCTTTTTAGTTTGACATTGGGAAAACAAACTTCAAATTCTTTGATGCCTTCCTTTGCTGAAAATAGGCTGGATGGAAAATGGCACTTACTCAGAATAGCATTTTTTCTATTCTTAATTTATTTAAAATAATTTTAGTTTTCTTAAGTGTCCTATTGTAACATTCTTGAGTATTTTAGCAATCTGGAATATCGACATTTCTCAATAGAATAAGAAGTTAATGGTGATGCCATTTGGATAAAGCACCTAAAAACAGCAAGGCAAAGCAAATATTAATATATTTTTATAAATATTACTTTAATCCTTTAAAAATTAAATCATGCTTATTTTCTGCAGGGAAAAAACATTGATTTATTATCAAAGAAATATAATAAATTCTCAG
>NW_011914957.1:0-2885 GCF_000151845.1 Pteropus vampyrus | reverse complement strand
TTCATTAATCATTTATGCAACTGGTAGACCAGGGTCTTATCATTTCGTTCAAGAACAGGGGTGTAATATCCTGTGTGGGTCCCAAGTCTCATGCAGTGGGGAGGTGATGAGGCCATCATGGCAGCACTGAGATCGTCCCAAGCCCATGGGGGAGTGGGCCGGAAGGTGGGCATGGGCTCTGCGAGGCTACATCCTCACTAGGATGCCTTTAATGAACAGGAAGGAGGAGCCACGTTGCTGGCCAGTGGCAGCTGAGAGGCAATAAACTTTAATTAGAGGCTTCTTCCTGGAAATTCACATGGACATAATAAGTCTGTTGTTTTAAAAGGCCCAGAGAGGTTTGAATGCCTCAACTTTCTTTTGCTATTATAAGCCGATCCTTTCAATCATCTGTGAAATGTACGTATAATGAAAATAAGCTCTGATTAGCTCCCCAGTGCTTTAGGGATAGGCACTCTGGGTCAGGAGACCGCCTGTCTGTAGGTTTACGATTCAGGAACACACAGCAGGGCAGGTGACGCAGCTGAGAACAGCAGTAGAACAGACCTCTAGAGAGGGGCTGGGGAAGGCTGGGAATGGAGCAGGCTCCCTACCCTCCCCAGAGGTCAGGGAGAGCCTGCAAGTAGCCCAAAGCCTCTCTCCCGTGGACTTGGGCTTATGAGTATGTAAAGTTGGGGTGAGAAATTTCTAGAATTTCATTATGTGGATTAGAGCAGAAAGTTATAAGTAGAAATAGTCTCTATTTTCCTTCTTACCATCCCAGCACTGGTATCATTTTTGTTAGTACACAGACACAAACTCTTACTTGCTGGCTTTTCTACGCTCTCTCTCTATTATGTATGTATCCTAATGTTACAGAGCTGTCCTTCTGTCCATTTGCTGCCATTCTCCCTCTGGCATGGCCCTTTTGCCCGTTTCTCTCTCCACGCCTTACCTGTGGCTATCTGGAAGGCCAAAGTATCTGCTCAGTTCACAGAGTCGTATCATTTATTTACTCTGTGTGATCATGAATAAGTAAAGACATACAGATCATTTCCCTTCTCAGCTGTTTGTTTTAACATCTCGTGGACAGCCTCTCCCTGCATCTCCACACCCTCAGCCTCCTTCCTGCTGCCTCTCCCAGGCTCTGGATGTCTTTACCTTTTTGCTAATCTATTAACTCATTCTCACCTCTCAACTTTCTTCCTGTCCTTATATGAGGGTGAGCCCAGTCTTACTTAAGGCTGAGGTCCTTCCTGGTGTTCGTCATATGGCAAAAGCAAGGATGTAAGTAAATAAGACAGTCCGTCATTTTCCTCTGGGGGTCAAGAAATTAAATTGGAGCGAGCTCTTGGGTAACGGCAGCTGAAGTTGCACTCAGTACATGGTAAAACACTAGCAGCTGGGAAGAGTCTTGGGAACACTCTCATCAGCAAAGCACAGTCAAAGCTCATGGTAGGCACTAGAGGTTTTCTCCTTTGTCTTTCCCCATCTTTAGTAAAGTCACATTGAACACTCCAGCTTGCCTTGGTTGTACTCCAAGAGTATTTTCTGGGCTTTGGCCAGGGTTTTAAAGGCTTTAAACATCACTCCTAAAACTAGATTGATGATGGCAGTTGTGATCCACAGGATTCTCTAAGGAAGTGACAAATCTCAGAAAGAGAGGCAGGAAGGGAGGGAAGACACGTGGGAGGGAGGGGTAAAAGAGCTATGTGGCCTAGCCACTCCCCCCACCATGTGCTGAACTTGGGGGTTCTGAGTTAGCACTGGTTAAGAAATGTGGAATCTCCCTACCCAGTAGCTGTCCAGATGCATAAAATGGGCTCCCCACTTCACCACAACCTAGTAACTGGACCCCACAACAGGAACCCATGCTTCTACAACCAAGGCTGGAGACTTAATTAAAGAACCCAAACTCTTTGGGATTTTTTTTTTAATCGCATATTTGCAGTATTATTATTATATTATTATATATTATCTGTTGCAACTTCATCAGAAGCCTCACTGGTGCCACGATCTCTCATCATTGGTTGTTGCTTTTCAGAGATAAAAAATAAAAAGTCACCATTTGATGCAATATTTTGTCAGGTGTAGAACTCCCCCCGTACCCAGCCCGGCCCTTGGTTCCAGAGCACAGACCACCCCATTAAGTGTGGAATGAGGGCCGGCCCAGTACTCTCTCTACAGTGCTCCAGCAAGGCTTCGTAGAATTCAGGTGGATCGTTCAGGTACCACGGCCTGTTTCACTTGTCCCTCCTGTTAAGCTGCAAGGCTTCCGCCTCGTCTCTGCATCCCTAACACTTGGCTCAAAGCCTGGCACATGACAGGGGTTCCGTGAACTTCGTAAAGTGCTGAATGAGTGAATGAACAAGTGAGTCACGAGGGGGTGGACTGGGAAACGCAATTTTCAAAAGTGAAGAATTGTATTGCTAACTGAAGGATTTTTTTTGTTTGTTTTCCCTTCTCCCTAGTTTTATATATTAACAGACTGAGGCCCAAAGTTAAGGTTCTGTAATCACCCAGTGACCAAGTCATGACTTTTAATCTATTTCATTTTTCCTTTAACCTCACTCTGTTATTTCTCAGCCTTGGAAAGATTAGAAAGTGACTTTAACATCCCTATATTTTGTTCCCCACTCCATGGGGAGCCTTATCCTGGATCATCACTATCCAGCACAGAGCCTAGCATAGACCAGATGCTCAGTCCATGGTCTTCATTAAATAAATGGGATGCATAGCATCCTGATAAAGTTTTAAATGGGTGATAAGTACACTGAAACCTTATATCTCAGCTCGTATTTTCAAAGAGAGGACCAGCCCACACTCAGCCCAGGAAAGGGCCAAGCTTAGAGAGAGTTGGGGTAGGCAAGGAAACTCAGACTGGTTGTGATATAAAGGAATCAGCC
>NW_011914956.1:0-1130 GCF_000151845.1 Pteropus vampyrus | reverse complement strand
ACTAAGAAAACATACTTGACAGTGGAAACAATGTAGGAAAGGGAGTCAGTATAAAATATTTACATATGGGGCCATTTAGCGAATGGTCAAATAGCCCTAAACAACTGGCTAAGTCTTGTTGGCACTGTCAAGAAAAAGTTAAATTATACTTAGTAGGAAGCATGGGGAAAAAAAAAAAAAAGGCAGGACGTGATGTAACAGCATGTTCTAGACCATGGTTTTTGGACGTGTCCATGAGGTAAAATCTGAAAAACGCCACAGCCCCAGGAATAGAAATACGGGTGAGGACCTGACCAGATAGATGGTATAATGGGACTAATCATAGTATATGACCTCACGTGATTCCTACATTAAAATAGTTTCAAAGATTCTGGGAATATGGCAGTGATGGCAGTAACGGCACAGTTCTTTTATCTCTCTTATCCCTACATAAAAACAGAGCAACCATTTATCAAAACTTAAAAACCATGGATAGATGCAGCAAGATTTTTTGGTAAGGTATTCCCCTCCAACACCAAAGTGTAAGTGGGAGAAGACAAAGCACCAACAACCACAAGACCTGCATAGTATCAGCTCCGGAATAAGAGAAAGATTAGGAAAGCAACAGGCTTTCTTACAAACCTGAGAACATGAGAACCCCAAAATAGCTAAAATAGGTATTTCCTGGCAATGACAGAAAACCAATCTGAGAACAGCTGCTGAAACTGGGGGAGGCTTTGTCCAGGCCAGTGGTACGCGAATGCAAGGGGCCCGTTGTAAGAGCTGAAAGAGCTCGAGTCGTCTGGCCACCAAGCCTCCTTTCCAGGAAAGGGCCCACGCTGAGAAGAAATTTCTGGGAGTGAAATCGGTATTGCGCAGGACAGGAATAATAGAGACAGAAAATTAAGAGGATGTCCAGATGAAAGTGGGGGAAAGAAACAGAGCCAGAGACATCAGAAAGCAACCGAGAAGGAGAAAAGAAGGGGAGAGGGAGGGGAAGAGGAGAAGAGGAAGAAGAAAAGAAGACTGGAGGGAGTTCTGTGACGTTAGAAAACCTTGCAAGTTCTAGAAAACGAATTTCCCATAAAAATGTATAACAGAAGTATCAAGATCAAATCACATACAAAATTACAATAATAATTTTAAAACGG
>NW_011914955.1:0-1190 GCF_000151845.1 Pteropus vampyrus | reverse complement strand
TCAATTACTATGTATAGATGTGAAAGTTGGACAGTGAAGACGGCTGATAGGAAAAAAAGTGATTCATTTGAAATATGGTGTTGGAGGAGAACTCTATGGATACCCTTAATGGCCAGAAAGGTGAATGAGTAGATCAAATTAAACGTGAAACATCACTGGAGGCAAAAATGACAAAATTGAAGCAGTCCTACTTCACATACATCATGAAAGGCAGGATTCTTAGGAAAAGACAATAATGCTGGGGAAAACAGAAGGCAGCAGGAAAGGAGGAAAACCAAATATGAGATGGTATGGCTCATAAAAGCGGCCACAGGCAGGAGTCTACAGGAGCTGAGCAGGGCTGTGGAGGACAGGACATTGTGGACGTCACTCATTCACAGGGTCTCCAGCAGTTGAAGCTGACTCAGTGGCATGTAACACACACACCACATTTACATTAACGGCCTAAGAGAAATTCTTTTTCTACTCCAATCTACCCTACTCCTCCCACTTTATTTACATTATGAACTGAAAATACAAAGTCTCTTGTAGGTATAACTGAATGAGTTCATGTTAAAACCTTTCTGCAGACAGACCCTGATTTCAACAGATGAAAGGGTATTTTCATTACAATTGCTTACAATATAATAAAGGTACATCTTTATTAGACATTCATTACTTACCAGTATCTCAATCGTATATAGGATGAAACACTGTGAATTCAAAGGAAGAGTTCTTTATGAATCTAAAAAATAAAGAAATAAGTCTCATGAATGCAGCATAATGATTTACTTCAGTTTTTAATTATGGTGTTTAATTTCTATATCTTGCCCTAAGATGAGCACCTCATGGCAAGTAGTATAACATATGGTCCTTTTTAAAAAAAGAAACATCATAATTTTAGGAAGCTTAAGCTTACATAAAACAAACAGGGATAAAAATATATATATAATAAAAGACAAAAATAAATAATAATATACCAAACTGGTTACAATCAGGGGCTGAAATATGCAGTTTAAGAAATAATATTTTTTAAATCGACATTAGCTTATGTTATTGAAAATCATTTAAAAAAAGAAAGTGGGATCTTAAATGATTTGTTAAGGATTGGGAGGATCTGGGTAGAAAGAAACAAAGAGAAAAGATATTCAAAACAACATGATCAAAGGCACAAATCAAAAACTTACAGATAACCAGGAAAAAACTACTGA
>NW_011914954.1:0-1159 GCF_000151845.1 Pteropus vampyrus | reverse complement strand
AGAATGAGATGTAATTTACCCAAGGTCACCTCGAAGGTCATCTGCAGAGCTGAGAGAAAGCCTAAAGTCACTGGATTTCTAATCCTAAGAAAAGAGACTAGATTTAGAAGCTGAATGACCTTGGGCAAGTCGCTGCTCCCCTGTGGGCTTCACGGAGGAGGGTGATCTGTAAGATTATTTTAGATAAGTCATTCCTTGTGAGGTACCATGGGTACAAATGAACAATACAGGACCTCATATCGACAATTTTGGAATGTTTGATTCTGTTGCTCATGCTTGTTTTCATATTCTAAGCCATTTGGTCAGGCCAGTGTTTGTCAGGATAAGGTGAGTCAGGGCGTTCAATGGAATAGCCTTTTTAAATTGGCTCATGGCCTGGGCCTCAGTTCCTTGAATTAGGGTCAGGTTTCGCAAGATTTCTCCACCAACCCAGCTACATGGAAATGCCAACCCTTGTCTTCTTCGTAAGTTACAGAGTTTTTTCACATTCAACCTCCACAAAGAATTGTAAATGGAAGAAATTTGGCTGCTACCATTATCTCCTAAAAAAGGAGAAACAAAAAAACAAAAAACAGGAAAAAAAAAAAAAAAAACCAAACCGAGGCAGAAGTCCCTGGTACTTTGGCAGGCAGACAAGCCACAAAAGGGTTAATAAAATAGAGAGTGATCAAGACAAGAGGAGAGAATACAACTTGGCTCGTAGCTCTGGTGGGGAGGGAGGCTTGCCAGGATCGTGTTCCAGTGCAACCTACTGACCGTGACGAAGAGGGTGGGGTTCTAGAATCCGGCCCAATGGGCCATACACACACCGACAGTGTCTCGTCGATGGGATAGAGGAAGGCGAGGCCGTGCCCTTCCCTGTGGAAGTTTGGGGGGCAGTCTCTAATGTGAGAGGTGCTGGAAGGAGCACGCAGAATGTATGAGTCTACTCGGGCTACCATAACAAGCATGGCAGATCAGGGGCTTAAGTGAGTCATCTTTATTTTTCTCCACCGTTCATGGAGATAGAATCTGAGATCACGTGTCAGCAGAGCTGGAGCCTTTGGAGGCATCAGAGAGGCGTCTGTGCCAGCTCACTCCTTGACTCTAGAGCTATCTTCACATTGCTTTTCTCTATACTAGTCCATCTCCGTGTCCAAAATTCCTACATTTTCATGAA
>NW_011914953.1:0-1511 GCF_000151845.1 Pteropus vampyrus | reverse complement strand
CACTTCTACTCGCTAGATGCCAGTAACACCCCGTCCTCCATATGACAGTGAATAAATGTCTCCAAACATTGCCACATGTCCCCTAGGGGGAAAAATTGCCCCTGGTTGAGAGCCACTGCTCTAACACAAAATAGAATGTTAGAGAAAGGGCCTTAGCAATTATCTAATTTATGTTTTCTCTTTTTCCTATAGCTGTGATTTACTTAGGATCTCATGACTCCTTAGTCTCAGAGATGACTTAGGTCCCTAACTTTTCAGTTTCTTTTCCTACCATACTATGCTTTCTGGACTCCCTGCTAATGGACTCCCTGCCATGTTATCCAACTACATGGGTTTCATTAGGGCACAGCCAACCATTTAGTAACCTACTCCATAATGTGTGCATAGAAACTGTAATTCTCCTTAAGTCTCCATTGGGTTGTTCGCTGAAATGTCACCCCGAGATGAAGATTTGTATAAAAATGGATTATTAGGAAGTGTTCTCCGGAAATGCTGGTAGGGCAGCCGGGAAAGAGATAGAGAAGGGAAGAGAAGAAGGATACAAAAGCGGGCTCACTTACCAGGGAGGTGGTTTTAGCTCAGTTCCACAAGAGAGCTCTTGGGATAGTGTGGATCATATCCCAGAATTATCCAGCTCAGGTACAGTGATTACAACTTTGCAGCGACTCCGTCATTCAGACAACTTCAGTAAACAGCCTGCCTGGCTGCCAAAGTTAGACTACACGGCATCCAGTGGTTTGTGTATTGCTATAAAGTTAAGGCTCTATAAACAGGGAGACTAGCAGCGGGGCTCATCATTTCCCTACTAGAAGCAAAACCCAGCAGTACGGTGGTTTTTGTAGGAAGGGAATGGGATACCTATACATTTTTTCCTCTCATTGGTCTTGGCCTTTTACTTGTAAATTTTCTCTTTCTCCAGCAGAGCCTATCTTTAACTCATGCTGTATAATGCCGAATTTGTCTTAAAACCTACATAATGAGTACTATAAAGAAAAAAGTAGATTGAAGGGAGATGCCATGTACTTTAGATTATTAGAGTGATCAAAAAGACCTGTCTGAGAAAGTGACATTTAAGCTGAAATCTGAACACTGAGAAAGTAAATCCTGCAAAGACCTAGGGGAAGAGCCTCTAGGCAGAGGCTAAATACGGAAAATCCCTGAAGTGGAAAAAGGATTTTCCATTCCTCCTGTGTTTAAGGAATTGCAAGAAGGCTAATTTGGGTGGCTGGAGATAGTGATTAAAGGAGAGGAGAACGAAGGTGGCATGAAATGAGGCTGGAGAAATACAAAATACAGTAGGGGCCAGGTCCTAATAAATGGCCTCCTTGGTTAGGGATTTTTATTTTATCCAAAGTACAGCGGGAAGCTACTGATGCAGGTTTTTAAAAAGATAACTGCTGTTCCTCTATAGAGAATAGAGGTTTAGAATGGGAGTCGCAAAGTCAGGAAATCGATGTAGTGGTTTATTTGAGAGAAGGCGATAGCTTTGGGTAGGGCGATGGCATTATAAA
>NW_011914952.1:0-897 GCF_000151845.1 Pteropus vampyrus | reverse complement strand
ACTGAAGACATTGAAGAGGATACAAATAAATGAAGGAGATACCATGCTCGTCGATTGGAAGGATTTATATTGTTCAGACGTCCTTACCACCCAAAGCAATATACAGATTCAGGGCAGTTCCTACAAAATAGCAATAGCCTTCTTCTCAGAACTAGAACAACTAATCCTAAAATTTATATGGAACCACAAAAGGCCCTGAATAGCCAAGGAAACCTCAAGAAAGAAAGAATGAGGTATCACACTCTGTAATTCCAAACTACACGACAAAACTACAATCATCAAAATAGTGCAGTAATGGCATAAAAACGTATATATATATACATACATATATATATATATATATGTATGTATATATATATATATGTATGTATATATATATGTATATGTATATATATACACACACACACACATTTCTGGGCTATTTTATTAAATTGAGATATCTATATACCGTCGCCTTCTCCTCTTAGAAAATAGATGTTAATTTGGGGGGGAAGTCCTGAGTTTCATTTTACAGAGATGAAGGACCTGCAAAGGTGAAAACTGTTTTCTTTATAAAAACCCACTGTTGTTTTGGTGGGGTGCTTTGATCCCAGGGCAGAAACAAGAGTTGGTTCCCCAGAGGCAAGAGGTCATCCTGAGTGGAGAGGATTAACTTCTGGACACAGAGGACATGCCACGAACTTAGGGACTTCTGGCCAAGAGGCCGGCACTCGAAGTAGTCCACACCCATTTTGGGTTCACATGCTAAAAATTACAAAGCCAAATAAGAGACGGGGCTCTAAACAGTTTCCCAGCTGTGTGGAGGCAGCAAGGCCCTCGTCTTTTCCTCAGAAGCTTCTCCTTCCTACCCAGATAATCGTGGTGATGGTGGGACGCGTGGGCCAAATCTCCCCATGA
>NW_011914951.1:0-2840 GCF_000151845.1 Pteropus vampyrus | reverse complement strand
CGCGGAGGGGCTGGGAACTCGAGAGCGCGTTCAACGTGGCGACAGCGGCCTCGCCGTTTCCGTAATTTAAGAGGGACGAGTGTGCTATTTTCTTTGGGTATAATAACGAGAGCGATACCTGCTTCTCTTACACTTAGTGTTTACATCTATAAACGTCCCTCGCTGCAGTTTCCTGGCTTCCCCCCGCCCCGCCCCAAGCATGGCTTTTAAACTAGGAGAATATCTTTTTAGTGGAAAAAAAAAAAAGTATGATTATTGTTAGCCAACCTAACGTAAAGCAATAATATAATCGAAATCGCGGTTCAATAATGATCATTATAAGGAAAAAGCCAGAATAAAAATGGCTCACATTTTTATTTTTCACATTATCATGTATCAGTACTTTCTTAGGTTTGTCTGCTTATTAAAAACAAAGACAGGAGGGTTTATCATACGTGGCTTTTTGTTTCGTTTCTCTAAGAATTTCAATTAACGTAATTTTATTAATTTTATGATGTAGGGAGATGTGCCTTTCATTACTGTTTGCTTAAGCAACAAATCAAATACGCCACAAGCCATGAAATTGGAGACTTATTTGGAAATGAAACATAATCTAGATGGTAAAAGTACAATAACTCCGAAGGCTAGAATGTCAATATGATACGCGGTGTGGAATATTTAGTATGAAATGAACTGTACTGCGAGGGCTCTGGGGTTTAATGGATTTCTCTGCCAGAAGGCAGGGCCCTTTATTTGTTCATTTACCCAGATGAAGTTCCGTGCAAAGACGGACCCTGTATCGTAAAGCAGGCTGCGAGCGTGCCCTGGAAGAGGCTGAGAAGATGTTTGTTCTAATGCCGCAGACATTTGGGGCAATCTTGGAGCCTGTGTATGTTTTAGAGGGACAAAGAAGAGTAAGTCAAAGAAAGAATCGGGGGAATAAGTTTGGAGAGTGGGGGCGTAAGGGGAGCGATTTAAGGCGGAGGAATCAGTTTATAGGAATTCGGGACAAAAGAGATTTTGAAGTGTTCCTGAAGCTGCGAGGATCCTTTCATTTCGGGTTGGAGCCTCGGGCGATGGGTGTGTGTGTGTGTGTGTGTGTGTGTGTGTGTGTGTGTGTGTGTGATGCGCAGTGTGGTGGGGTGGGGTGCCCCAAGCGAGGCCGGCAGTGGAAGTGGGGGCGGAGTTTACAGAGGTAGTCTAGGGTCAGATCACAGAAGACCATGTGCGCAGTGTACATTAGTTACATTATTTTTTTCTTTAATCATAGTGTGATGACATGTGGCTGGGTTTATTGTATTAAATCATATTTTTAAAAAATTCCTCTTTGCCTAAGTTTCAAAATGAATCAGGAAATTTTCTGTCGTTCTCGTGTTTGTCTTTAAATATTACCCCAGTGTGTTAGGTTACGTTCCAGCGGACCCAGTACTGTGGTTTAATCAGACCGAGTTTTACATTACAGACAGTTTTGCATATGACAAATGTCCGTCCATATTTTAGAATGGAGATGGTCCGCTTTGAAAAGTCCCCTTCTCCGAAGTCCAAGGCCGAGGTTATGTTGACCTTGGTGTTGTGATCACTGCTACCTGAGTACTTTGACCTCCAGTAGCGTGAGCTTTGTCACTCCCCGATACCCTAGGGTGGACGTTTTATGTCTCTGTCTGTAAGTACTGATGGAGTTCTACCTACCAGGCGGGAAGATCGGAATTTCACTGATGGAATACGCGTTTGCACTAAGGTCTGGAAAATCAACGTCTCCCAAGTTTTGAAGGACTGTGAGAGGAATCAGTGATATTTTCGCAATACCCTTTTATGACACATTCTGGCAAAGTCATTTGGCCCCTAAGGCTCGGAAGGTTAATTGGATCTCTTGTAATGAGTCAGTGTGCCTGATCACACATGGTTTGGGAATTTATTTATTAATTTTAAAATTGTTATTGTTCGGGCAATAACATCGGGGTACTAAATCCAACTCTCTTTTATTGAGTGGGATTGTTCTAAATTTGCTAGTTTTATGGCTCCTGTAATGAAAATTATTAAAAATGAGCACTAAGGGCCAACTTTAATAAAAAACTACCTGTGTTGCTCAAATATGTTTTTCATCGACATGTCTAGCAAATAGCTTTTATGTAAATTTGAACCTGCCTTGAGCATTTTGGGACAAGTGTAAGAGCACTAAATTGGATTTTTTGACGTGTACCAGAGGCGGCCACTGAGTGGCAATTTTGTTGGTCAAAGGAGTCACGCTTCGTAATAAGGAGGCGGCAAGAAAAGCCGAGGAGGATGGGGAAGGAAAGGCTTGACACCTCCATGCGATTAAGCAAAGGGAAAACTATGTGGCCGATATGGATCTGTATCCCATCCACCTTGCTGCCTTTTTCCTTGTTTATCCTCATTTTTTTGTTTGTTTGTTTGTTTCTTTCTTTCTCTTGTTCTCTTTTGCTGGGATGCGAAGTTGGAGGCTCTACTTTGGGTTGAAGGAGGTTGTGTAAGCATAAGAGATGGAGATATTTTGAATTTATTAAAGGGCTTTTATCTGAAAATTGTCAGAATGTTTTCATAAGACAAATAGAAAAAATAGGAAGAAAAATGAAAAAAAACCTTGAGCCTTATTACTCCTTAGATTTTTTTTTTTTTTTTTTTTTTTTTTTTACCACATCCGTAGTACTCAAGAGAGAGCGTCATGTCAGTCCATCCGTGAGTGAGGCCACAGGCTGCACAGTGACTGCTGTGTAAGTCTAGGGCCAGGACTGATGTGGCATCTGCCATCGGCCTCCCGAGTCATTCACCTTGAGCCCTCATTAAATTCATGAGAACACAGAATAAGAGACCTGCCTGTGCTCTTTAAAAAAATGGGGGAA
>NW_011914950.1:0-1604 GCF_000151845.1 Pteropus vampyrus | reverse complement strand
GGTGCAGTACCAACTACCTGGTCATATATCAGAAAACATTTCTCTGCATATCTACTAATTTTCTTCGGGATTTTGGGTCAAAGTGGTGAAGATTTTGTTACTAGGTCCTATAACAGTGATGGCACTGGTAGGAATACTTTCCTCTAAGAAGAAAATTGCGTTCACTCTTTTAAATCTGCATCAGCCAAAATAATTTGTTTAAAACCACAAAGATGAAGCTAGGAAGTATGACATTTTCAATTTCCTAACAAAATCACTTTAAAATCTTGTTTTGAATTTGATATATCTTATTATGATGAAATTCTTAATGGTTCTAATTTATTTGGCTTATGATTTTAATTATATATCCATTTTTATAACAGCTTGAAACTGTTTAGTATTTTGTCAGGATGGGAAGCAAGAATATGTGTATTCCTTAACAACATTTGCTCTAAATTCTTTGTTTATTATTTTACTAACTTCATGAAAATCTTAATCAGAAAGGAGTTATAGAACAAAGCACTCCAGCCTAGACCATAACATGAGGAGCTGATTTTAGCCCTCTGAAAATATGCTGGAGGATGAGACCAGCAAAAATAGGGCAGTGCTGCAACAGACTCCCTTCTGTAAAAACAACAGCTGGATGTGCCTGTTGCCACTGGTGGGGGAGGGTAAAGATGGAAGAAAGATTTTTTTTTTTAGTGTTGGAAAGTTTTCAGTGATCTCATGATGTCACCAGGATATGTTTTGTCTGTGACTATAATTTGCATAAGTTCTTTCCCATGAAACTGTGTACAATACAAAGGAATGTTTCATGGTACATTCTGCATGTATCGTGCCAATACTTTTAAGAGCCCATGAAGGAGACATCACGTACGAAGAATTTCTTTTGTAAGTGTTCTCAAAGGAAGAACTAATGAGAAAGGATACAAACAGGGTGTGCAAATACTACAACTTCACATTGTACTCATAGAAAGACTGGGGTTATTTTGCATTCCTGATCATTGACTAATATCTAACTTTGCACTACAAATTTTTGAGAAGAGGATCCTCATTTTCTTTGGTATTTATGGCTTGAGATATATACTCATTTTATTGTTTTTCCTGTTATAATTACCTCATATGTTTTGTCAAATTCTTGTCTTTGAAAGATATTAATCATCAAGCAAAATGCACTTGACACAGTTTTGAAAATTTATTTTGATATCAAGGAATATTTTGCTACAGAGAAGAGATATTCAGGTATCAAATAAAATGACTGGAAATCAAGCGCCATTAGAATTTTAATTCAAAAAACACAATTTGCATTTTGAGTACATGGTTCAAGTTGGCTCATCAGTCCCATGTAAATTAGAGAATATAAATAAAATAGTGGGGAGAGAGGTAGAGGCAGGTGAAGTAAGCATTAGTGTGCCAGATAAATCCATCTCTAATTCCCTTGATACTTTTGCAAATTTAATATTGAAAATATTTTTTACACTTATCGATGACCTTAATTACTGACAATATGAATAAGTTATTTGAAATAGCACTCCTACTGAAAAGTAAAAATGCTGGGTAAAGTATATTTTTTAAAATTCCTAATAATCATCAAATAACCAAATAAAATAAGAAGAATTCTCAGA
>NW_011914949.1:0-1955 GCF_000151845.1 Pteropus vampyrus | reverse complement strand
GACTGTCAGTTGATTTCTCAATAGAAACTTGAAGACCAGAAGGCATGGCAGGAAATATCAAAGTGATGAAAGGCAACGACTACAATCCAAGATTACTACTCTACCCAATCAAGCTATCATTTAGAATCAAAGGACAGAAAAAGAGCTTCCCAGCCAAAAAAAAAAGCTAAAGGAATTGATCACTGCCAAACCAGTAAAATAAGAAATGTTAAAAAGACTTCTTTAAGAAGAGTGAAAAAAAGATAAAAAATATGAATAATAAAATGACAACTACATATCTATCAACAATTATTTTGAATGTAAATGGATTAAATGCTCCAAAGAAAAGACATTGAGTGCTGAATGGATAAGAAAACAAGACCCTTACATATGCTGCCTACAAGAGTCTCATTTTAGGTCAAAAGACAAACAGAGACTGAAAGTAAAGGAATGGAAAAAGATATTTCATGAAAACGGAAATGAAAAATGAAAAGCTGAAGTAGCAATATTTATACCAGACTAAATAGACTTTAAAAACAAAAGCTATAACAAGAGACAAAGAAGGACCCAGTAATTCCACTTCTGGATATTTATCCAAAGAAACCCAAAACACAAATTCGAAAAGATATATGCATCTGTATGTTCATTGCAGCATTATTTACAATGGCCAAGGTATGGAAGCAATCTAGGTATGCATCAATATATGAATAGATAAAGAAGAAATGGTACATACATACAATGGAATATCACTCAGACGAAAAAAAAGAATAAAATCTTGCCATCTGCAACAACATGGATGGACCTAGAGGGTGTTAAGCAAAGTAAAATAAGTCAGAAAGAGAAAGACAAATACCATATGATTTCACTTATATGTGAAATCTAAAAAATAAAAATAAAAAACAAAACAGAAACAAACTAGATACAGAGAACATTTTGATGGTTGCCAGATGGGAGTGGGGGTTGGGAGAGTGGGTGAAAAAGAAGAAGGGATTAAGGAGTACAAATTGGTAGTTACAAAATAGTCATGGGGATATAAAGCATAGCTTAAGGAGTTTAGCCAATAATATTGTGATAACTATGTATGGTGTCAGATGGGTACTAGATTTATCGGAGTGATCACTTCATAAGTTACATAAATGTCTAATCACTATGTTGTACACCTGAAACTAATATAATGTCAACCGTAATTAAAAAATAAATAAATAAGAATAATGTGAGTTTTTTGGGGGAGATAGGGGAAAAACGATAATCCAGTGCCTCAAGTGAGGGCCAGCTGTAATGCAAACAGGTCTTGAATCTCCTGGGCAAGAGCATCTACCCCTATGTCACGCACCAGGACAAGTGCACTAAAGTGCTGACAGCCATGGGCAACCAAAGTAGAAGAAAGAAAAGGACAGCATTCATCAAAGGCAAAAGAATCAGTACTCTTACAAAAATTCAAAAAGTGATTACAATTTCTAATTTAGTATCACTGAAGATCATAAATAATTTTCTTAGGAAAATCTAATTAAATAAAAATGACTTTATTTAATTAGAATAATTAAATAAGGATTTCAGCATTGCCTGCTGAAACATTGTAAAAAGCCTAAAATATTGTAGAAAACGGATGAAATTATCAAATTTGTAACATTTGCGCTTACTTGGAAATCCATCCATGTGTTTTCTCTCTCTGTATGCCAGGGTCTTTTTGCTTCCTGAAGAAACAAAAAAGAGGCTATAGTCCACTCTACACAGTGAAAGATGTGTGGGTCTGCAATGCACCTTCTGATTCCCAGAGTTCAGACGGCTCCTCGAGGGCAGAAATGAGGCCTCTCTTCCTGTTATCTCCCACAAACAGTTCAAGGCCTCATTTTCAGCAGACTTAGTAAGTATTTGCTGAGTGGATGGTAAATGAATCTGTGACAGAGTGAAGCTCCATCACCTCTCAGAACAGAGTCACGCTTCTCAGATTTTGTTTTCCAGATCCTAATAAATGT
>NW_011914948.1:0-1968 GCF_000151845.1 Pteropus vampyrus | reverse complement strand
GAGTGGTGGGGCGGTGAACCAGAAGGTGCAGCCCCTGCCTGGAGTTGGCAAAGCACAAGGGTTAAGAGCACAGACTCTGCATCCAGACTGTTTGCCTTAAATCCTGCTCAGCCAAGCTGCTGTGTGACCCCCAAGCAGGTTACTTCACCTCTCTTTGACTGCCTTATCTCTGAAGTGAGGATGATGCTAGTACTTGCCCAAAGGGTTGTTGTGAAGATTCAAATCAATACATGTAGGATGCTCAGCAGGAGCTGCTATAGAGTTTGTGGGGCCCAGTGCAGAATGAGAATGTGGGGCCTCTGAGCATTTCAAGATGGCCACAGCAGAGCATTAAACCAGGTGCAGGCCCCTGCACAAGCATGCAGGTCGTACAGCACGAGCCAGCCCTATGCTTTGAGAGTGTGCTCTGCCAATAGTACTCTTATTACAATAGGGAGTTATAAGGTCTCTACTAGGTGCCAGGGTGAGTTGGATTAGACTGTTACACACCAGTGAGGAAGGCGAAGTCCAGGCCCATCCCTCTGCCCGTGGTCCTCTAGCCTGGCTGAAGAGGCAATTGCTATTGAATGCTGGGTCTCCAGCCTCTCCCAGGAGGCCACGATGACTGTGCGTGCAGCCTGGCTCTGTATGGATGGGCCTGGGCCTCAGCAGCTGGGGCTGCAGGGAGGGGAGGTGCTGGGCTGCACCTGGCAACTGGATTTCATTATCCGGAACAAGTTCTTGACCCCTGAGGCAGAGAAGAGAAAGGAGCCTGGGGGACTGTGAGGAAGCTGAAACAGGTTAGGCAGAGCCGTGCGATGCAGTAAGGGTCTGTGGGTATGAGGGCTCTTATGTTAACTGCAAACATATGCGTCAGGCTACTGGCCAAGCCTGGGAGGGCAGTGTGTGTGTGTGTGTGTGTGTGTGTGTGTGTGTGTGTGTGTGTGTGTGTGTGTGTGTGTGAGAGAGAGACAGACAGACAGACAGACAGACAGAGACAGAGATAGAGAGTGAGAGAGAGACAGACAGAAAGAAAGAAAATAGTGGCGATATATCTTGGTACAGTTATCCCTCACTTTTTGAAAGTTCACATTACGCCACCTCAATTTTACAAAAGACTCACACTAGTACCTGTTTTCGCTAACTGGAAAAAATCCCAGAGGATGTTTGCTTTTACGAAAAAAGGGGAAAAGCAAAAATAGCATTCCATGTTTGTTCCTCAGCGAGCTGTTACAGAGGCAGCGTGCACCCAGCTGAGAGAGTGGCACTGCTTTTACTGATGTTAGTGTTACTTTAAGTTCTGTGTGTCATTTGGCAGGTTATATGGGGGGGTCTGGGAAGGCTCAACACTTTTTCCATATACATTAATGGTTATTGCTTCTTTGCTTTCTGCCGCTCCGCCTTTCATAGAAACACTCTCTACTTTCAGATTGCGGGGGAAACCTGTGAATGTCTACATCTCATGTCCATCTGGGCAACGGCACCATCCCTCAAAAGAATGGAGCCGTGTATCTGTACCTGCGTGAAACTCCAAACTCAAGTTTAACAGTTGGGGATGGTAGTCCTGTAGGGTAGGACAGGTGTTCTTACACAGCTGGAGCCTCAGAATTCATTCGGAATGTCATGAAATACACTTGCCCAGAGATCCCGCGTCCGTGGTGGTGAGTGGGAGGGTCTTTAGACCAGTTAAGATGTAAAGAACTAACACAGTGCCTAGCGAGAGGGGTACTCTCTTTTCTCTCTCCTTGAAGAACCACCTATTGCCATGTCAAGGTGACATTCATTGCCTGCTTGCCATATTCGAGGCTCCATTTTAACTCAAAAAACCCTATAAGACAGGGACTGCCATTTCCTAATTTACAGAGGGAGAAACTCAGCGCAGATTAAGCAGAAAGTAACGTCTCACAGCTAGTAAGTGTACAAATGGGGCTTTGAACCCAGGTGCTATGGCTTCCCGACCTGCACTCATTAACACTGCATTTTGCTGCC
>NW_011914947.1:0-2438 GCF_000151845.1 Pteropus vampyrus | reverse complement strand
AAATAGTCTGGGTGCATATTCTGGCCCTGTCAATCTCTCTAAGTCTCAGTTTCCTTTTTGATTAAGTCAGGAAAAGGACAATTATGTTCTTATTTTATAAGGTTGTGAAGATTCAAGAAGAAGATGATTCACATAAAGCACTTAAAAAGTGACTAGCATCTTGTAAGTAGCTAACAAGTTAGCCATTATTCTCAGAAACAAGTTGAGTCCAACTTGAAACAATAGCACAATGTAAAGAGTATAGACTTTAACCTTATTGTCACTTACTAGCTCCGTAAACTTGAGATCTTGAAACTCAGTTTTCTCAACTCCAAAATGGGGACAATAATAGTTGTTCTGAAATATAGTGGTAAAAATGTAATGAGATGGTTCATATGAAGAACTCGTTGACCCTGGTGCCTGACATATTCAATGTCAGCTCTCCTCTCCTCTGCTCCCTACGGTTTTCATGAGTAGAACTAACGTGTATAACACCTAGCATTATGCTAGATATGTGGCAACTACTCAAGAAACTGTAGCTATAATAAAGTTTTATACTTTCCTCCATCGATTATCAACTTGGTACGTAACAGAGAGTTCTTTAAGGATCTGCTGGAGGAAAGGTTTAATTATTCTAGAAGCTTTGGTTCCTCCAGGTTTCACTTTGTAATGTTTGCCTTGCCTTTTATTTTTTAAAACAATGATTTATTACACTAGTTTCTGAAATATTAAGTTTATTATGCTATGTTAATCTTTTTCAATTAATGCCATAAAAATATTTTAAATTTCTATTTTCAAAATCTCACTAATCACTCATTAAAATGCTCTCAAAATGTTATATAACATGAAAAAAGTACATGTTCTTTCCGAAATTAGTCCTAAAGAACTCCCTGTATCCGATGTAGACAAACAGTTGAGACATGTTTCTGTGATAAATTTTACTATTGTTTTTAAATTCCATGAAACACCTATTAAATCATATAGCAGCTAGAATATGAGGTGGGGGATACCTACTTACTCTTTTAATGCTGAAAGTGGAAAATTACTCACTAGTGATTAGGAAAAATGATCACAGAGGTGTTCACACCCATCTATGAGACCATAGTGTTCCTCTTGGGAGATAGTGAAAATCTGGAAGAGAATGCTTTATTTCTCACCTCCTAAAATGTCTTTCCCAATTTTCTGTGGTGAGAGAAAATGAGACACAGTCATGCCTAACAGTTGGTGAAACAGTTTATACACACAGACACACACACACACATACATGGAGGAAAAAGAAAAGAAAAAGAGAGGAATTCTATTAATTATATATTATAGAAATAATAGTACCCAAAAATCTTGTTTAAATGATGCCTTTATATTAAAAAAATTGTGTTTTATATATATACAATTATACATATATATATATAATACATATATATACATACACACATGTACATACACACATATATTTCAAAAATGGACACAAATAAAGTACATACCTAATAAAGTAATATCCGTTAGGAAAACAAAAATTGGAAAAACTACTTTTAAAGAACAGCCCTGCAAAATGCACCATGCCAAGAAAATTTGATAGTGTTTACAAACTTTAAAGAATAAAAGCTTAGTATGTTACTTAAATTTTTCTGGGGATTTGTGAAAAGAAAGCCAACTTTACAATTCATTATATGAACTACACCTAACTGCGATAGAAAATTCCTTAACCAATCCTACTATTAAATAAAGAGATAAAATCCTAAGTACAATGTTAGTAAATTGAATACTGCATTTCGTTAAAACACTCATGCTTATGTCAAATCAGGTTTATTACATAAAAATACACATGATTCATTGTGAGAGAATCTGCTCACAGAATCCATCATATTAATAGATTAAAAGAGAGAACAATAGGCTCATAATGGCAGAAGTCAGATGGCATTTGACTCAAATTTAATATATATTCGTTGTCTAAAAAAGAAAAGGGCAAGTGAAATAGTAGCAATAGAAGAATATAGTATCTATCTCAGTAGCTAAAAAGATTTTTAACTGAGTTGTTTCTCTTAAAATTTGCTTCATTATAAACACTATCATATCATATTAAAATATTCCAGTATATTCTAGTTAGTACAATTATTTGAAACATAATATGTAAAATGGAAATTGACTTTATAACTATTTGGGTATTTAGATGGAAGTAATGAAGGAATTAGTTGAAAGATTATTAGAAATAACGCATAATTTTAATAAGACGGCCAAATGCAAAATAGACATAAGGAAATCATTAGTTTTTCTTTAAAAAAAGTAATACCCAGTTAGAAATTATAACAGAAAAAGATTAAATACCTTTTAAATAGCAAAAGATTTCAGTCACAAAAACATTCTATACCTATAAATGAAAATAATAAGAAATCAAGAGTTTTTTTAAAGAAAATATCATACTAAAAGAAAACTAAGAAAGATCATAATATCTCATACTAATT
>NW_011914946.1:0-2138 GCF_000151845.1 Pteropus vampyrus | reverse complement strand
TATATAATAATAAAAATAATATAGCACATTGGTTATTGGCTACCCAGCATCCATTCCCCCTCGTGACAACAGGACATCAAGTTCCAGAGGGAATTTAGCTTGGATGGAATTAAATCCACCCCCACATTCCAAGAGTGAGCCCTGGTAGGCTTAAACCAATTGGCACAGCTAGCTACCTGTTTCCCCAAGTCACCTGGATTGGCTTGGAGATGGACACTAACCCAGTCAGAGCCAACAAACCAGAAGATTTTTCTGAGGCTTTTGGGAAAAATAAGCCATCTTTCTTTTGCAGTAGTTCCGGGAGAAGAGACCATTCCTTTTACTCTGGATGGTGTGATGTAAGGATGGGGATTTTGGAGCTTCTGCAACCATTTTCTCCTGTAAAGGAGGTATCAGACCTGCCTTGGGAGCCACCTTGTGGAGCGAGAGGATAAAGCCAGCACCAAAGGAGGCAGTGCCAGGAGGAGAGAAGCCCAGCCCTGGGTGGCATCTTTTGAGCTGCTGGTTCAAAACTAACCCCAAATAAATGCCTCTAGATTTTCAGTTATCACTGAATCAACAAACTCCCTTTATCGTATAAGACAGCTTGGTTTCAGTTTTCTGTCATTTGTAATAAAAAATAAATAAATGGGACATTTAAAGACCCTCAGATTAAAACTGGAGTGTCATTTAGACATCACCTCAAAGTTCTTTTTGGCCTGCTTTTTCATAGACTTTTCGTAAAAGCTTCACAACCAGTTTTTCAAGCTTTCGGACTTCTAACATCCGGACACCAAGTTGACTGCTGCCTGATGTCTGGACGCTCGGGAATTCCAACTGACCCGCACTTCATAAGGCTTTTCTCCTGCTATTCGGCACAGGATATGTGTGCAAATTCTAAAAACAAAAGCCCTCGAAAAGGTTAAGGAGAATGACAGGCAGAGCCGGGACCAGTCTGGGTCTGCAGCCGAAGTCCGTGTTTTTCAGCAGTTCTCCGTATTCTCCTCAAGTCGAGCCTTTCCGCCACAGTTGACATCGGTCCAGTGTTTCATCTAAGTAACAGCCGTTCGTTATCACCTTTCCCTGATATGACTGAGGTCACAAAGTCTTGACTGTAAGCGAACCATCCCGTTCACTGTAAGATCCCTGTTCATATTGCCTCTATTTGTATTTACTGGTTTGTAAAATTCAGAAATTAAATCAGAACAGGCAGAGTACTAACGTGCTGTAGATATTATTCTGCGTAATAGATACATTTCCCCAAGAGCGGGGAGAAAATCGATTGTTAAATAAATAACAGCTGACATTTACTGAGCCTTTCTCTGTACCAAGCACTGGACTCATTTTTTCCCCATGCTTTACCTCATGGAGCCATCTCGGCAGCTCACTGCAGCAGGCTCACGGCACCCATGAGGAAGTTTGGCACCAAGCGATTAGCACACCCCGGATCCCAGGGAATATAAATGGCGAAGCCAGACTTGAGCTCAGGCGGCCTGATCCAAGAGCCCCTACGCGCTCTTTCTTATCGTAAAAGTACATTGGAACCTGCTGGAAAAGGGTTTTGAAAAATCCGTTCAGGGAGAAGAGAAAGGTTCAGTTCTGAAGATATTTGTACCATAATTCTTTCCATTCTATATATTCAGATTTTTATCAGGTTTTAAGTGTAAGATACTTCACATTGTTCACCCAAGACATTTTGTGGCACTTATAACACTTCATTGTCAAAGCAACAGTCACAATATGTAATCCTTAGAACTTGGAAAAGGTGCATATATATCATGCTCTGCAGGAAATAAGAGAGAAATGAGCATTTCTGCTATCAAAGGCTTTTGTTTAAAAGAAGAAAAGAGGCACTTAGCTCTTTAAGTCATAGAAGCTTCTGTCATTTTAGATAAGCTGCCAGCAGCCACCAACCAGAGTCCACGAGAAAGGACAATTGCGGGGGGTGAGGGGTGATGGGGAGTGCAGAGAGGGCGTCCTTGTTCAGATAAGGGCTGCACATGACCAAAGCAGGAAATAAAATAACCTGAGAAGGACTTTGGATGATGATGATAAAGATGCTGATGCTAATGAGACCGTTTGGCCCTTCATTCCTTTCAACCAACAGTAGCCTTTGTTGTTTTCTGGGGACGCTTGGTGCCATGATATTTGCAGTCTGA
>NW_011914945.1:0-1145 GCF_000151845.1 Pteropus vampyrus | reverse complement strand
TCATTTAGATGTGCAGCATGTACTCTTGCTTGCCATCATCCTCACCATTTCCAGGTCTTCCATACCTGGCTGCTTTTACTCATTAACCTCTGTCTGCATTCACATCTGTCAATTTTCAATGTGTTACTCTGGTTCCTCCTCACCATTTAAGCTCATCATATGCTGATAATCTAACCATACCATTTATTTATTTTTATTTAGCCAGTTATTTATTTTTATTTAGACTGATTTTTACATTTAGAATATCCTATTTTATTCTTGCTGTTTGTTTCAACAGGTCCTTTTCCTGTCTCTTCTCAGTCACCTCTTGTCATATTTCCATATTTCAGATAAACCATTTGCAATTTTCTGAAGTTTCATATGTCTTACACCTTACAGAATTTTTTCCACTTGTGTTGTGGATTGCTCTAAAAGTAAACAATAAGAATAAGAAGAACAATTTGATGTGGAGATAGAATTAAAAGAAAAAGAAATTCTAAGGGCTCAAAAGACTCTGCTACTTAGTATCAATCACGTAGATGTGGCTGTTTTCAGAAAAAAAAACATAAGCTGTAAAGGACTTGACTACAGAAAACTTCCTCGTGATTACAATATCCCGTCTGCTTGCAAACGTGGGCCATGAATACCCTCATCTGTGTGTCTACTGTGGAGCTGTTTGTCTTTGTGGGACTTGGCACAGCTGACAGCTAATGCAGGCATTTAAATGCAAAATCTGGCACTGATGTTTTCCCCCAAATGACATTTCGATTCATAAATTATATGAATATGGGTAGCGCTATTCATTTATAAAATAATGCATCTATCACTTAGTAATGCAATTCAAAACATCTTTCACTTTATTTAGCCATTTCCGACCCCATCACATGTGGCTATGAAAAGAGTGAAAATTGATTAGACATAGAGTGAAAAGTGGGCAAAAGCATTTCCCGGCATGTTGCCTGCCTGGTGGCAAAATGATGGAACTGTAGCATTTTATTTCATATTGAGATGTTTCTTGCTTAGGTGGCCTGTATCTTATTAAAAGCATCTTTGTAATACTGTATTCACTTCCATAAAGAAAAAAATATGCTCTGTGCAAAGAAAGACTCTAGTACTAACTGCAAAAAAAGATGGCACGACAGGCTCTTCCCAGTTCCAAAAGCCTG
>NW_011914944.1:0-2515 GCF_000151845.1 Pteropus vampyrus | reverse complement strand
GTTGATCAAAGAGTACAAACTTCAGTTATAAGTTCAGAGGGATCTAATGTACAGCAAGGCAATTATACTCAATAATGCTGTTTTATATACTTGAAAGTTGCTCAGACAGTAAATCTTAGATGTTTGCACCACAAAAAGAGATGGTAATTATGCGATGTGATGGAGGTGTTGGCTAAAGCTATGATGGTAATCATTTCGCAATATGTAAGTATATCAAATCAACACATAGTACATCTTAAACCTACATGATGTTATATGTCAATTATATCTCAATAAAGCTGGAAAAAATTACCCATAACCATACTGTCCAGAGAACCATCGTTTACATGTGCATAATCTCACATTCTTTTTACTATATTCATTGTATTTTTAGTGGAGTCACTCTAGACATATTTTGTAAATGTGCTCTAATATTTTTATATGCATATAATTTAGATTTGAACACATACCTAGCGCAAAACCTTTCAAAAATACCAAGTTAAATATTACCAGGAGTGTATGAGAGTCCAGTTTGTATATTCTTCCCCAAAACTTGGTCTTATCAGATTTATTTTGCATATAATCCAACCAATATAATAAGATTGACTCCAATCTTGAACTCTTTCTTTGCTTTACTTTCAACGTCTTCCCAAATGCCCATCACCTTAGTCATTTGTCACTATACACACATTCACTTCCTTCTTCCCTAATAACTGTAGGGATTCAAGGAGCAATTCAAAATTGCTCCTCTTCAAAAAAATATTGAACATACTTGCTGGAGAAAATTTCCAGAATTTGAGAAACCAGATTGTTAAAACTGAGAGAGCCCAATAGCTTGAATTAGAATGCCTGAATTAGCCAAACGTGGAAACAAGCTATTATTTCCTAGCAGACATTTAGACGACTGTCATAAACTGTTGCTTTCCTGTATAGTCAGCGGGTTTATGCATTACTGACTCTGGGTGGGGCTGGGGAGCCACTTACATAGACTACAATGAAAAGTCGCCCCCTGGAGTTGTGCAATGCGGCTGCCCCCAGAAAGATCTGATTGAATTACACTTAATTCGGTTTTAGGAATCGTTTCTAAGATATTTTTTTTCCTCTGGTTCTGCCTTTCCCACTCACCATCTATTGAGCCTTTGTCTAAGGAAAGCAGACTTTCTGTCATGATAGTCAAACTTTAAAAATTATCTTTTTAGACTCTCTCTCTGGTGGACAAAGAAGGACACACAAGCCATTTTGTCAAGCCAAATAAGCAGACATGTCTGTTGAATGAGTTTGCTAATAGGGCTCTAGAGGGGGAGTTTGGAAGGAAAGCAGACAGCTGAGCTCTGAAACCTGTTACATCTTTGGTGGGCCAACCAGCATCTGGTATGCTCGCATGCAGTCCTGTTCCTCTTCACGCCTGATGAGTTGCTCCTTCATCTATTTACTTTGTCCCTCAACTCCTATACTTCAGCCCCATGATGTATGCGATGGGCCTTTATGATTTTGAATCTAATCTTTTCTAATTGGTGTAGAGCTTTTCAACAGTTTTTAGACCTGAGGATCCCTTTCTACCAAATCGGGAATATACAAAATGCTAGCAGGCAAAACAGGTTGAGGCAGAGCTGCTCTGGCTGCAAAGGTCCTGCCCTCCCCCTGATGGCGCTCTTTAGAACCTGTAGGCCTCCTGCAGGAAGACTTGGAAAACCTTGCACTCCTGCTGGAACTCTCACAATGGATCCCACTTTCCCTCCCATCCCCACAGCACCTCTGTTAGATTCCCCTGGAGATTACAGAGAGGCCCTTGCCTAGGTGCAAATTTTTTAGAAGAGAGCACCAAAAAAACTCAGTAATCAAGATTACAAGTATTTTAATGTAATATTTTTGTTTTGTTTTGTTTTTATTTTTTTTAGGCAAGGCAACCTTTGGTTGACCTCACAGGTTGCAAGGACCTTGTCAGTTTACAATCCCTTATTTTTTTTATTTTTTATGCTTATAGCACTTGGTCTTCCTAGGTGGTCTCCCATCCAAATACTAACCAGGCCTGACCTTGCTTAGCTTCCGAGATCAGACAAGATCAGGCTTGTTCAGGGTAGCATGGCCGTAGACTTTGAATGTAATATTTTAAGTAATCAAAATTAATGCAAAAAATCCAAGATGAACAAAATATTGATACGTTCAAGAAAGATGGGATCAAAAATAGTACCCTGATGAACCATACCAGGCTTGAGCCAAAAAGAAAAATCAGTCCTACTGATACTTTCTTTATTTTGATTATTGAGCTTTAATATCCCTTTAAAATTTTGAGCCTGAAATAAGTGCCTCAGTCTCCTTGCCTGGCTTCCCTAGTCCCCTTTACACCTACTACTCTGCATTGTCCTAGAACTGAAGGTCTCTCTTGTCTCTCATCCCCTCTTCGACTATATGACCCCTGAGTATTAGGTGTCATGCTCATCTTTGTATCTCCAACATATTAAGATCATAGGAAGCGTTTATGAACATTTTTTGAATAAATGGATTGGACTAGAAACCATTGGCTCATGGGGTTTTC
>NW_011914943.1:0-3081 GCF_000151845.1 Pteropus vampyrus | reverse complement strand
TACCCCGGCTAGTTACCTAGTCTAAGAATGATTTGAATTGTTAAAAAGAAACAATAGGAACAAAATCTGTTTTAGAAATTGATATTTTAACAAGAGGATCTTAAATGTGTATGATTTGGGTGTGTTTGTCTTTTGACCTCAGCACTCTACACCCCCAAGTGCATATGGGTCAGTCAAAGCCTACACCAACTTCGATGCCGACCGGGATGCTTTGAACATTGAAACGGCCATCAAGACCAAAGGTAGGTGATACTTTGGGCCTCCTCTTGTCAGGCTCTGACCGGGGCATTTTTAGTTGTCTTTTCATTATCTCTCGATTCTCCATCATTTGTTGTTTGAAATTGTTTTAACGATGCGTAGCTTTAATGGGGTGGATACAAACCTACCTTAGCTCACACCTGCTTACCTTCCTTCCTCTCTCCCTCCCTACTTTTTACCTTTCCTCCCTCCTCTTCTTGGAGAGAAGGTCTAAAACATGAGAAAGCATTTTAATTAAATACCATAGTAACATGAAATAAATAGGCCTAAGCTGAGAGCCAGGAGGCCTGATCCCCTGGGTGTGTGCTCTGGGCCCGGCTTTTCACTTTGAGGCCTCAGTGCCTCTTCTGTAAAGGAAGAAGTTGGTCATGGTGATCCCTAAGGGCCCTTTTTTGTCCTGATTCCCCTTGAATTTCATTACATTTGTTGGAAAAATACTGGGAAAATTTTACTGCTTTGCTCTTAAATTGATCTAATGAGAGAAAAATTTTAGAGTCTCTTTTTGTTTTTTTAACCCTACTAATTACACCACTCCTTAGGCCTGGATCTGGAATTGGAAGAGCTGTCAGAATGGGTATGTTTCTTCGCGTTCCAGCATGAGTAAGAGAGGACCAGGAGACATAAAAGCCTCTCTTTCTAAATTAATCAGATAAGGCATTTAATTGGGTAGAGTTGAGCAAGAGCTTGTTCAGGTTATTATGCTCTTTTCTATGTCTACAGAAGTAAATGTTCTGAGATTAGGGGCTTATACTGGGTTGCACCATACCCCTAATCCCTAGAAACATGGAGCTTATTTGTGGTGATGCTTGTGATTCTTTTCCCTTTCTGGAGAAAGCACTTCCTTTTCACTGGGAGGCTAAATCGAGATGCAGACATGGCCCAAGCGTCGGAGCTGCTGGTTCATACCCCTACTGAAAAGCCAGGAGACGTTTTTCTCTTCTGAGTGGTTTAACTTCCGGACACACTCGTATAATTCATATACAGGTCACAGAAAGAGGGGGAACTTCAACCAGGATGACCTTAGGAACTTAAGGAGGATGATCGTGTCTTGGGTTATGCCTGCATATTTACTGATTGAGCCCTTTTTCACTCTCAGAATTGTTCTACTTTGCAGAATAAATTACATGTTCACCTTTCCTAAAACCCCTTGAGAAACTGGTGACTTTTTTTTCCAGAGGTAGGAAGAAAAGTAGAAAGATTTTTTTACATCCTATGCTTCCAATAGGACATAGGGGTTTGCATCATCTGCCTCAAAGCAGCCTTAAGTTCCTTGGGGATACTGTGGGAACCTCCCAGAATGGCTGCCTGAGCAACTGAAAGGTTGCTCATTATTAAAGCATCCAAATTTGACTTTTAAAAAGTCTTTATCTTTGGTGCTTTTAAATGGTCATACTTGTCAAAGGCCAGGTTGGGAAGTCAGGAAGTCACTAATCAGAAAATTAAAAACTGCAGGACTATCTATCTCAGTGCAGTCCATTCTACTCAGTGGAGCATAGTAGATGAGAGCATGTGTGATCATGGGTTCAAATCTTGGCTCTGCCACTAATTTACTGGCTATCTGACTCTGGAAAAATACTTAACTTACTTAAGCCTCAGTTTTTTTAATAGTAAGTAGGGCTAATCAAAGTTACTATATCACAGAGTTATTGTGAAGTACCACTTAGCATTGTGCCTGGCATATAAATATTGCTTAAAATAGATTACCTACACACACACACACACACACGCGCACACAACACACACGCACGCACATGCACACACGCGCACACACACAGAGTTTTCTTACTCTTTGGGTGTGCCTGCATTCCTGGGGCTTCCCAACATGCCATTGTAGAAACATACTCCAAGTTTAACAGTTAACTCATCTGACAAAGATGGTGGCTTTTACCAGCTTGAGACAAAGGCTGCTTTTATCCCTGCATGAGAAAGCTTTTAGCACACTGGAATGTCAAGATTGCGCAAGTGAACTCTGGCAACAGCTGAAACTCTCATGGTAATAAAAATACCTTCAGGCCCTTTCTGGGTTAGTAGAAAAGTACTGAGATTTCTAAGCAGAACCCTCTGAAGGGGTAGGATTTGGATTCCTGCTTTCCACTTTGCTCAAAAGCAGCTGACATCATTATCCCAGCTGCAACTTTTTATTGTCTTTATTGAGTGCTCATGCGGGCAGGCATTACACCAAGACTTCAGAAACATTTGTCTTTGATGAACTTGAAATTAACCCTCTGATGTAGTGTTCCATCACCCCCAGTTTATGGGTGACACAGTTGTTAATTAACATGTGGTAGGTCTCTTTTTTTTTGCTGAGTAAGTTTCAGGCATGAAAAACGTTTTCTAGTTGTGGTTCTGTTGATATCAGAGGCATGTCATATTCGTGGTCCAGCTTTAGGTCCCTCGTCTTCTTTTCCACACTTAATGCCCAGTGACTTCCACTTAGGAACTCATTTATTTTTGCGGGGTTCCTAGTAATTTTAGAGAATAACTAAATTTTCTTGAATTGTCTATTAGTTCTTTAAAATAATTCTTAGATTGTCAGTACGTTTAAAATCTTAAATTCTTCTAGGAAACTATTGAAGAGAAAGAATATGATATCCATACAGAGCTCAGTACACCAAAGATGTTAATATCAGTATTGATTATGATAGTGAAAAACCCAGATGTACCTTCTAGTTGGGGAGTGACTTAGTGATGGTAACTCCTTCTGTATTACAGAGAACATCTGTAGACTGTCAGAGACATGAAAAATACAGTTTCTGAACATTTTTAACATTTTTTATTGTGATACATTCACATATCATACGATTCACATAAAATGTACAATTC
>NW_011914942.1:0-2239 GCF_000151845.1 Pteropus vampyrus | reverse complement strand
ATTGAGATACAAGAGTAATTCATTCAAGGATTCATAGTTAATCGGATGAGGACTCAGTAAACTTTGGAACCAAGCAGGCAATCTAGCCCGATATTCCTCTGCAGCTTTAGGTATTGATTCACTAGCCCTCTATTCCTGAGAATGGAAATGGGACATGGAAAAGAGTGGGTGTCTACCTTGCCACCAATGTAACTTCAGCTGCTCCGGATTAGTTCCTCCTTTGAGTGAAAAAAGGGAAGCTTGGCTTTCTTTTGTCAGATATGCATATCTATAACACTGAGAACTCTCAGATTCAAAATAAAATTTGGCACAGCAGTTCTCTATTTTTAAAAGATTTACATTCAAATCCTTTCTTCGGTGCTTTCTTCACTGATAATCATCTAGAAGGAGAACTATTTGTCAAGAACCTCCCAAAGCCAAATTACGCCTTGGGGAGGACTTGAGAAAACTAACATTTACCGAACACTGGCCATATTAAAACTTCACTTTAATTTATCCACAGTCGCATGATAAAATCAGGAGGTCCTCCTTCCTTTCTTCTTCCTTTCCACCCTCCCTCTCTCTCTTTATCCTAAGTAAAGTACATAGGTCATTCCATCTCCTCAGAATGAAGTCATCATTTCCATCCATTAGAGTTTGCTTCAGGATACTTGCTAATTCTGCTGTTTTCAGTAGGACTATCCCAGGTGGCCCAAGAATTAATGGTAGGTCTCATTGTCCTCAGGCCATCCTTATCTCAGCTTCCCAGATATAAGAATATTTCTCAAGAATGTTTTTTGGTTAACTCTGCCACTAGAATGCTCTTCCTAAAAAAATCTCCAAGGTCCTCTCAAGGGTCAAAAGCTAGAAGAACCACATTTTTTTTTTTTTTTTTTTGTTAGAATTATTTGAATTACTTCTATTTCTCTTGGAAAATATGGGAAAGATCTGGCAGTAATATACTCTTTCTTTCTATCTGGCAATATTTCCTTGCATTGGAAATGCTCTCTAGCTCACACTAGTCAGCACTGACCTGCTTCATTCATTTCTTCCTTATACCTGTAGGATTTTAATTCACTGGTGTAAATCTGTGCTACTCAGTTTGGTCTGTAGATAAGCAGCAACAGGATCACCTGGGACCTTCAGAAATGCAGAATTTCTGGTCTTTTTCATATCTACTTCAAAGTCAGCATTTTAATAAAAGCCCTAGATGATTTTATTGCACATTAACATTTGAGAGACCCTGATCACAACCTGTCTCACCTTTATTTACCATCTACCAATGTATAATTTTATATTCTACCCATACTGAACTTCTTGTAATTTTCCTACTCAAACAAGATACTTTTCTTCCCTTTGACTTTATGGTGTGTGTTATTGTTTTCTTTTCTTTTCTCTTCTTTTCTTTTCTTTTTTTTTTTTGCCTCGGTAACTTTCTCCAGGTCACCCACATTGTCTTAGATAGCTTAAACTCACCTTTTAAACTGCTGCTTTAAAGTCACTTGACTCCCTCTAAGATTTTTCAGCAACTCATCCTCATCCCAACTATAGTGAGGCAAGGCATTTCTCTTCTGTGTTCTAATACTTTGTACATAATTCTTCAAGATCATATCCGTCTGTCTTGTTATGTTGTTGTCTAGATTGTGAACTTCTTGTGAACTCAGTGAACATTCAGTTCATTTTTCTAACATTAGCTCCTATTAGTGAATGGTAGCTCTCAAAAAGATATGGCCATTTTCAGAACCTATTAATGTGACCTTATTTTGGAAAAGGGTCTCTGTGAAAGTTGTTAGGTTAAGGATCTTGAGGTAAGATCATTCTGAATTATCCTGTGGGTACTAAATCCAATGAAAAATGTCCTTATAAGAGACACACAGAAAAGAAAGAGGAGAAGTTCATGTAAAGATAAAGACAGAATGATGCAGCTTTAAGTCAAGAAACATCTGGAGCCACCAGAAGCTGAAAGAGGCAAAGATACTTTCCTTCCTAGAGACTACAGAGGGAATGCAGCCCTACCAATGCCTAAGAAATGAAAACTAAAATCTACATAATGTCCTACTCCTACGCTAAGTAATACTAAGACCAAAAAAAAAAAAAAAATTAGTTACTGTTTTAGACAATTTACTCCTTAAAGATATGACCATAAACCACCTAAAAGAGCTTGGTTAGCAAGAATAGCAGCGTACTCATCAACACTTGCTTAGGCTCCTTGCCTCGCTGTAATTGCCAATCCTATTCTATGATGTCATAAACTTGGCCC
>NW_011914941.1:0-2429 GCF_000151845.1 Pteropus vampyrus | reverse complement strand
TATGTGAGTATAACTATTTTGTGTGGACATATGCTTTTCTTTTCCTTTAACAAATACCTAAACTTGGCTGAGTCACATGGTAGATTTAAGTTTAACTTTAAAAGAAGTGGCCAAACTGTTTTCTAAAGTTCTTTGCAATTTTAGATTTCTACCACCAGCATATGAGTTCCGTTTTCTCCACATAAATGGCAATACTTGGTAAGTCAGTTGTTTTAATTTTAGACATTCCAGTGAGTTTGTTGTATCTCACTGTGGTTTATCAAATAGCTTTTATTGGTGATGTCTAATATAGTTTGATATAATTCCTTCAATTGCCTT
Source organism: Pteropus vampyrus (assembly GCF_000151845.1). Lineage (NCBI taxonomy): Eukaryota > Metazoa > Chordata > Mammalia > Chiroptera > Pteropodidae > Pteropus > Pteropus vampyrus. The sequence goes on along the minus strand of NW_011914941.1, from coordinate 2,111 downwards.
ATTTGAAAAAAAAATTGTTACCTTCAAGAATATTTTGTTTTCCAATAATGTTTCAGAACATTTTAACAAAAATTTAAAAATCCTTTTCAATGTTTTAAGAACGTACTGGCTATCCAAGGATAAATTAGACATTGTGCCTTTTCTTATAAAATTCGTAGTCTAGAAAGTAAAGCAGATATTTTAGACATGATAAAAGTCAAATTCTAGTGCACAGTTTGATATTTTGGATGTTAAATGAGAACAAAGAAGAAAAAAATCACCAAGGGATTTCAATATTTAAGGTATATTGAGAAGGAAGGTGAAGAAAAGCAAATTAGAGGTAGGAATTATGGAGTGGAGGAGAGGTAGAAATTACAGGAGAGAGAAAGAATTTTGAAGATTTCAAGAAAGGAAAAGATTTTGAAAGGAGGGCATGGTTAACAGGTACAAATATCAATAAGCAGTCCACTAGGATGAGATCTGATACGAACATTTGGGTCTAAAAGAGTCAACTTGTGATTTAAGTGTATTTTTAGTATAGTGATAAAATTGGCCATCTCTCCATCTAGAAGTAAGCTAAAAGTTTTTGATTTTGAAAATGTGTTTCTCAAAAAAGATTTTGATTTTTTCTCTATATAGGTCACATATTTTACTCATACTCTCTCAACATTTACAATATGAACACTATATTTAATTTATTATTTTTAGCTATGTGTTGTTGACACTCAAGGCATTCTATAGGGATTTTATTTCTTTTGTATTATTCGCTTTTCCCTCAAGTCATTTTTACTAATCCAAATAGTATTTTAGTAATTTATTTATTTATTTTGTTATAAGCAAACAATATATAATTTTTTGCTTTTCCAATATTGATTTCCAATATTTCTGGTTACACATTAATGTATCATCCAAATTTCAAAAACACTATCTACCACTGGTAGCAATAGTTGCCATCCTGATTTTATCCCGATTTTTAAAAAATTACTGGAGTTTAATATTAATCTTCAGTTTCAAAGAATTGTGTTCTATTAAGGAAGAAACTATTTTTTTCTGTTTCCAAATATTTGATTGAGAGTAAATGTTAAACTTTAGTATATATTTTCCTGACATTAACTGAAATTATATATACACACACATATATACACATATATGTATATATACATATAATATTTACATATATAAATTTATATATAATATTTTTTTTTAACTTACAATAATGGTGTTCATCTTCAGTTTGCCTTATACTCATCAGCTACAGATAATTAAGACTGCCAAAGTCTATACTTGGCTATGTCTTGATGGCAGTGGTATGTGAGTGGGTTTGGATCACTTCTGGTGTCAGAAATCAGAGTTATTCTCCCAAGTCTAGAATTCAGTGAGCCTGCAGTAAACTTCAATGTGTATGTCTGTTCTTTGGCTCCTCTGCTTCTTGCTGACGCTATTAAATAACTGAGTGTAGCTGATTGTGTCTTCCCATGTCCTTTTGGCCTATCATGGCAGTCTCCCTCAACTTGGTGGATAGTTCTTTCCTCTTCAACCATCAACATCTCTCAAATGAGAGTGTGGTATTTCCTGACATCTCTCTCTAAGTTTATTTAAAAAAACTCCCAAAGGAATGATTCGAATCCCAGCCTTGTCTCAGAGTTTTCAAACAAGGAAGCACAAACTTAGACTCTAGCCTACTGTTTTGCTTTCTCAATCACATATTGATTCCTCTTACAAGCAGAAAGTCCTGCCTGGAATACACTTATTTGGCTGCTGTTAGAATTCTCTTTCATTCTTTTCTATTGACTACATTTCCTAGTTCTACTCTTTTCTATCTTTCCCCTTCTAAAGTGCCCCTTCCCAAAACAGCTGGATCCTATTTAATTAAATCCTGTTACGAAAAGAACTACATTTTATTCTGTATCTTAGTCTCCAGTTTATATACCTTTACATATGAAATATACTAACTAAATTTGCTACATTTCTTTGTACACTAGTTAGTAACGTTGGATAGCTTCTAAAGAGGCTAAACATTTTATTTTAAAATTATATTTCCTTTTCTATATGATCCTAGATTTAGATACCAGTTTCTATTGATTTTGCCAGAAACATAATAAGTGCATCTTTCCTTCCTTCCTTCCTTCCTT
>NW_011914940.1:0-1483 GCF_000151845.1 Pteropus vampyrus | reverse complement strand
TGGGTATGCGCAAATATCCTAAATGCCTATTTATTATTATATATAAGTAGTGACTAGTAGTACTATATATATATATATATAAATGCTGGGACTGCAGGAAGACTCTCTTGCTGGGTGCCCAAACATTTCTGGAAGAGTAAAAAGATGTCAAGGTTGTCAGCTTCGCAGTTGGGGCCCCGAGAGTTTGTGGCTCTTACCGTCATTATACATGGCAAAGGATCACATTGAAGGAAGCTCCAGACCCTCCTGCCTTCTCTCCCCAGTTTCTTATCCCCAATTTAGGCAAGAGCTGGGGAAGGGGACTGAGATGAAAGCCCAAGTTTGAATCCACGATGATGAAAGTTTTACTGGGGTGAGAAAGTTATAATAAGTGGGAAGGTTAGAAAAACAACTCGGATTTAAGTGGCTCCCTACCACCCTGGTGATAACTGAGAGTACTTCATGTAAAAATAACGCGACATTATTTGTACATGTGTTACAATCACTCGTGGGACCTCGTACCTCCGGGAATCATCAAGTCTGCTGTGTAGGCCACAGAATTGGTCTTAAGTTTTATATTATGGGTCAACAAACCTTTTCTGTAAAGAGCCAGATCATAAATATTTTAGGCTTGGAGGCTACACAGACTGTGGCAAATTCTCTGCTGCCATATTGCAAAAACAGCCATGGACAATAGGTAAATAAATTGGCATAGCTCTACTGCATTGAAATATAAATTTCTTTTAATTTTCACATGTCACAAAATATTATCTATCGACCATTTAAAAATGTAAAAACTAGTCATAGCTCATTGGCTGTACAAAAGCAGATGGCAGTCCCATTAGGCTGTAGTTTGCTGATCTTGTTTTATGACATCACAGAGAAAACTGGCTTAGGCAGAATCGGGGCGAATCAGGTGCAGCTCTTTGGTGGGTGAAGTGGAGATGATGAAAGAGGAATTCGTAGCCCTTTGTCTCACGCTTTCATTCTGAACCTAAATCCATAGATCCATTCTATCACCTCAAGTTGATCAAGTTGGTGTAGTACTCCTTAGTCTTGACACTATTTTGGGTCGAATAATTCGTGTGTGCGTGTGTGTGTGTGTGTGTGTGTGTGTGTGTGTGGTGGAGGGAGATGTCCTGTGCATTGCAGAATGTTTAGCAGCACCATTGACCTCCATCTAATGCCAGAAGCACCCCTTCTCTCCCCCAGTCACGACAACCAAAAACATCCTCGGATATAGCCAAATGTCTACTGGGGACAAAATCGGCCCCACCTAAGAATCCCTGAGTTAGTGAAACAGTCTGAGAATGACAAGAAATTCAGCAAACCCTTAGCAACCAACTAACTGGAATAACGGAGGTGGATGTGTGTGTGTGCGCGCGCGTGCGTGCGTGCATGTGTGCGTGCGTGGGTGTGTTCTCCCTGACAGGCCAGTGTTCCCTAGATTCTCATGGAAGAAGAGAAAAGGTGAATAGTTTTGCTTTCTCAAGTGTAATCACAA
>NW_011914939.1:0-2496 GCF_000151845.1 Pteropus vampyrus | reverse complement strand
AGAAATGCTGACTTAGGAAGAGTTGGTCAGTTTTCAAGCAGAGGTAAAGGGAATAAAGAGGACCTAAAATTTAAGGTCTCAGACACTTGGAAAAACTAATAGCTTCAGGATCCTGAACATCAGGATATAAAATTGAAAAAAAAAAAAGGCTTTGACAAAAACCCTCAAAATATTTTCAGAATTTTGCGCTGTGGAAAAACTCAAATTAAATGAGTGATTTCCTGCCTATTATTTTAGGTAGTCTTCAAATACCTATATTAAACTGAGAGATTTCTAGGAATGGGAAAGTGAGAAAATACATTAGTCTTCAGAATAATGCATAAGAAAGAATTTGGGTATAATCATTGGCATACAGTGCCTAATAAAAGCAAATATGTGAAAAATGTAAGTTTTTAAACAGTATTTCCAAAAGAATTCTATGACCTTAAATTAAAAAACTATTGACTGTTTTCTTACTGAAACAACTTTTGGTTGTCCAGACTTACAGTATGTGAAAGTGAGCTGTGAAAGTTATAAATGACCCAAAGGAAACATACTCAGAAATATCCGCTTCAGGAATGGGCATGTAGAAGACAGAATGCAAATGAACCTTTTGGAAAGTGAAGTTATCAGCCACAGAGAACAAAAGGAAAACAAGTTCTTCCCTGAGAGCTGAATTGGGATCTAATCTGGACACTCTCCCATCATCAGGATACAGGAAGCTTATGGTGCCTGTCTGGTACTGATTCATCTTGCTGCAGGCTAGTGGCCACTGTGTATGTCCCATGATTTTATTTTCCAAATGGGAGTATTAATTACATTTGCCTTGTATTCATTCTAGCATTTTACAATGTAGAGTGGGAAGGTACAGATAATTTGTCTTTCTGTATCATTGAACCTGGATCATGGGAAGTCACTTCTAGACCTGATGGAAAGATATGTATGTGGTCTCCCAGAGGTCCTGGACCTTGAGCTGGTGGTGGTGACTGGATGGAACTTTGATTTAACTCCCTTAGAGAATGGAGTGAGTATAGTCTACGTGTGAGAGAAGGTACTCAAGGAGGTACCAAATCTTTGTGTCAGAGATTGGGTAAATAATATTCACCAAACCCATTACTCTTTCACTTGGACACTGAGGAAACCACATTTTTCAGCTTTCCTTTCAGTAGCTTCAGCCTTTTGAGGGATACTGGTCAGTAAACTGGAAGACTAGGCCTATGACTAAGCCTGCCTCTCAACAAGACTGAGTAACATTTAATTTTATTATCACCACCTCACCTTCACCCCATCTACCCACCTGCTGATATAAGAATAAAGCCTCAAGATAAGCTAAAACAAGTGATCAAAATACAGTTTTGTACATTTTAATTGTGGTATATGAATTTAACCCACAACATCTAGAAGTTATGAGATACTCTGCACTAAAGAGATCTGTTTATCCCAGCAATACATTTTCTTAAACATCAAACTCTGCTTTCATCTATACTTATTAACCTCCCACAAAACTGATGTGTCGTGTGGATGCAGTTCAGAAACTTGTCTATGGGTTAAGGGTAATCGTAATTCAATTCAGAGAAGACGGTATGTCCACCATTTGAAGATATTATGTTAGGGGTCACAGGTGTACTAGGTCTCCCAGGTGCTGTCCTTGGTTTGCCTTCAGCCCCAATTCCTGACGTTTCATCGAGTCTTCTAAGGTGGAACCAAACCCGTAATCCTATAAGTGGGAAGTATCTAATTTGGTCACCGCATCCCAGAAAGTCTTCCCGTCAGTGTTCAACTCTGCTTCAGGGTCCCTTGCTTTGACTTTAATAAAATCCAGTGTTTGTCACTTGCAGACATTCTAATGCCAGTGTCACACAGTGTTTTCTCTTTGGCTCTTTAGGTCACCCAGAAAAGCTCCAAGCTGAAGATTATGAGTATCCGGCAAACTTTTCAAGGCATTTGGGGTCCTTTAGGGAGAAGATTACACTGGGAAATTCAGAAGAGGTATCCAGAGGAGGGCTAAACATTTATGTGTGCATACATGTATGTGTGTATGCATATATGTATGCATGCTTTTATATAAAAAGATACCATTCGTAGGCAGAATGATAGCCCCTTCTCCATAATGTTCCACCTTTCATGGGGAGTCATCCCTACTACTTGCTCGAGATGATTGTTTAGCTAATCATACCTCCTGGTCACAAAAATGATACCCCACAAAAGCAGTCCCTTTTCTTGTTTCTGCTCTGGCATATTCAGTGTTACAGGTTGATAATAGGCCCCTTCTGAGGTCCATTCATATAAACCTGAACATACCTTCTCAGGTCTCCCTCTCTATCTCTTTACTATTAATTCTCTCTTTACAACTTAATTAACAAAAAGTTTAATGTTTTCTTTCTTTACACAAAATTGTTTACTGCTTGAAGTTCATAAAGAGTTAAGACTAGAAAGAAATTCTAGCACTTGTAACATAAATATTTATATTATCTCTGAGTAATGCTATCTGCTCCTAAAGATAATGACAAATGATGT
>NW_011914938.1:0-879 GCF_000151845.1 Pteropus vampyrus | reverse complement strand
CACCCTTATTCTAATTCTAATACAATCAAATGAGATTTAAAATAATATTTTATGAAAATGCATGGTTAATTTTAAAATTAACTATTTAATATCAAGGAATTAATGCTGAGTTGCTGAGTTTAGCCATGATAACGGTATATAATTATGTTTCAAAATATTCCTTTTCTAAAATGTTCACTGATATATTTTTGGATGAAATGATGAAATATCTGAGAATTGCTTCAAATCAGTTTAGAAGACTGAGAAATGAAAGGGGGTTTAGAGAAAAACAAAGTGACCATGACTTGAAATTAGTGAAACACAGCGATGTGTGAATGTGGTGGTGGATGGGGGGTTGGGGAGGAGGGGTGGGGTAGCTGATTTTATTCTTCTGCATATTTTGTGTGTGTCCCACCGTTTGCTCCTGTATTAAGGTAATTTGTGCGTCTTCCCTTCCTTTATCCTTTCAAGGACCCCGTGGTGAAACTACCCTTCTGATTCTTCGCATTATGTATAAGAAGAGACCCAGGCACACAAAAGTTCCGTAATTTCATAAGAATCTGAACTGACCCAGAATTTTAATTGTTAATGGTTAGCTTGGCTATGATCCAAGCTGCCTTTGGAAGGTCTCTAAACATCAGGTGCCTTGAATGGGTAATGCTCAGTCATCAATCCTTCTTGGAACTGACGTAACCTCTACAGACTATGGAGGGAGGGTTGTCGGACCGTGAACGCACCCTTTCCACTGTGTAGGACCCTAGGTCTCTGATGGAACACTTTTTCAACTGAGAAAAAAATGCAAATGAAATATTTCGAAACTATTACTTTGCTCTAGAATTTAAGAAGAGACCAGCATTATTATTATTTTCTTGCGACAGAAGGTACAGGGTCATTTTCAAG
>NW_011914937.1:0-2147 GCF_000151845.1 Pteropus vampyrus | reverse complement strand
ATTTACAGTACCTACCCAAAAATGTTCATGGCAGCATTATTTATAATGATGAAAAGAAGAACCACCCAAGGCCCATCACAAGGAGTTGGATGCATGCATTTTAATAGGTCCACGGGATGGTATCGTGTGTGCCAATTACACTGATGGTCTTTAGAGTTCTCGAGCACCCTGAACAGGGCCCGCCTCGGGTCTTTGTCATTTTTCTCTTCTACTTAAAATAGTCTTCTCCTTGTTCACATGGCTGAATCCTCTATGTCATGTCAATCTTAGCTTGCATTTTACCTAAAGCAAACTCTCTCTTATCTCTGAGACATTCCCTTTTAAGTTTTCTCTATAACGCTTATCACTACCTGTATTTTTTCCTGTTTATTTAATTCATTCATCATCACCTTCTCCTGCCAGATTTCACACTCCAGGAGGGCGGGGACCCTGTTGGTCTCATTCTCTGCTGTTACTCCAGTGTGAGAACAGAGCATAGCAGGTGCTCCATAGATACAGGTGATTCTCATTATTCACAGATTTCATATTTGCACATTTACCTACTCACTCCGATTTACTTGTAACCCCTAAATCACTAACTCGGGGTATATTCACAGTCATTCACAAATGTGCACAGGGTGGGAATAAATCTGATGCACATGTGCCCCTGTGAGGTTGAACAAGGGGACACTCTGCCTTCTTGTTTCAGCCATACAGAGCTGACCAGAGGATGGAGACGGGAGGGGGTGGTTCCATGTGATGCAAGGCGGTGCATGACGCTCCAGGTCTGAGGCCCCTTGGTTGGGGTATCACAACCCTGCCACCTGGTAGTGGAGCAGCCTCTCTCCTGTATTAAAATGAATAAAGAAAATAGAAAGTACTGGGATGAGTTGTTTTTAGGATTTAAGATGATAATCAATGTGAGAGGTGTGCGTGCACACTCGTGTGTGTGTACGTATTTCCCCTAAGAGCAGCAATTTCGTGTTTGTTAATTCATTGTCTTTATAAAATGTGATGACCACAAATAATGAGAATCGGCTGTATTTGTGGAATAAAGATGGAGAAGGGGGTGCCTCAGAGGCGAAGGGACCTGATGCTGGTTTGGATGTTCTATGTCTCTCTCTAGACCATCTCCCACTGGGTCTCAGCCTCATGTACAAGATCAGGCAGCACCCAACAGGGAGATGCAGGAAAGCCAGCGCAGATGGTCCAAGGACTTAGGGTCCATGCTGGGGGACTGGGCTGTGACACGAGACTTACCCTGTGCTTTGCTTCTCCAGGCGGGAGGACAAGCTACGCATCCAAAATGGCTGGCTGTGTCACCTGGCACCAGAGATTATCCGTCAGCTGTCTCCTGACACGGAGGAGGACAAGCTCCCCTTCTCCAAGCACTCGGACGTCTTTGCGCTCGGGTAGGTGGCCCACCCTGGACCTCGAGAACCCCAGCCTGGGCGGAGGGGCACTTCCCAAGTGTTCCCTCAGTGCTTTTGGAAGGGCGGGGCACCTGTCTGTGGGGGCAAAGGTGGCTGAATTTCTGGGTGAGATCTGGGGAGGGAATCTCAGTGGGGTATAGTAGAAAGAGTGACCCGAGCAAACCTTCATGCCTGGTTTCTAACTGGTCATGTGACCATGGCACACTCCTTCCTTCCTTCCTTCCTTCCTTCCTTCCTTCCTTCCTTCCTTCCTTCCTTCCTTCCTTCCTACCTACCTACCTACCTATAGCTATTTACTGGATGCCTACTATTAACAAATTATCCAGAATCTAGTGGCTTGAAACAACATTTATTATCTCAGGTTTCTGTGGTCAGGGATTTGGGAGTGGCTCAGCTGAGTAAGGTTTTGAGCTGCCTCACCATCTCTCATGAGGTTGCAGTCAAGATGTTGGCCAAGGCTACAGTGTCACCGAATGCTTGATGGGCTGAGGACCCACTTCCAAAGTGGCCCACTTCCACGGCTGTGGGCAGGAGGCCTCGGCTCCTCAGCACATGAGCCTTTCCGTAGGCTGCCCGAGTGACCTCACAAAATGGCAGCTAGAAGCCACATCGCCTGTATGACCTGGTATCAGAAATTACATGTCGTCCCTTGTATCATATGTGTTAGAAGCGAATCACTAAATCCAGGCTACAGTCAAGGAGAGAGGGGAAATAATAGTCTACTTTTTGCAAGAA
>NW_011914936.1:0-1253 GCF_000151845.1 Pteropus vampyrus | reverse complement strand
TCATGGGCTAATCAAGGATGGGGGAGGGGGGGTCTTTGTATCCTCACACAGATGTGATGGGTGGGTCGGTTTGGAATTCTGCGGGCTTATTTCTTCATCAGCCGTGTATCTGATGGTTATTTATTGAGAGTCTGCTGTATCTGAGACCCTGGGCATTCGGTGATGAGTGAAACAGTCTTCTCCCCCATTCTGAAGCTTAGAGCCCCGTGGGGAGATAGACAAGAAGCCAGCCAATGACAGTATGTAAATTACAACTCACTAGGCCTATGGAAGGAAAACCAATGGCCAGTAACATGAGATGGGGACAAGGGGAGGGAGCAGTTGGCAAAGGACTTTTGAAGGAGGTGACATGTAAGTTGAGATCCAGAAAAAGGGACGATCATTCTGGGGCAGGGTCTCTCAGCCTCAGCACTGGTGATATTTGGAACCAGATCATCCATGTGATGGGGACTGTCCTGCACATTGTAAGATGTTGAGCAGCATCCCTAGCCTCCACCCACTAGGTCTCTTTCCTACTGCCCTGAGTCATGACAACCAGAGATGTGTCCAGACATTGCCAGCTGTTCCCTGGGGGGGTAGAATCCCCCTACACACACCCACTCAAGTTGAGAACCACCATCCTAGGCAGAAGAAGCAGCCCAAGGGACAGCACAGAGGCCAGAGTGGATGGGCTGGGTGGACAGTGGGTGGGGTGGACAGTGGGTGAGCTGGGCTGGGGGCTGCAGGAGGAGGTGCCCCAGGCTTGGGAGAGTCTTGAAGGTCTTCTGAGGGCAGTGCAAAGGCACTGGGAGGTTTTAAGGAAAACAGTGTCCCCACCTGGTTTTCACTGGTTTGAGACAAAGCATAAGTTCTTGAGTACGCTGTCTCCAGGCCATGTCACTAGGAGAAAAGGAAATTGGGAAACAGAAAAGCTCGAGGAGGGGGCTCCTTGAGTAACTATGGCATGCAAACAGGTTTTAAAGCAATATTTAGCATCTTCAATTGTTGGAAGGCTGCCCAGAGAGGAGAACATTAGCCCTTTATTATCTACATGGACAAGACAAGGTCCGAAACCCCAGCTTATGGGGTAGGAAGTGACCCACAGGTCACCCACCCTTGGCCTGGCTGTCTCTGCCACACTCTCCCCTGTTCCTTCCACAATAGCCCACTCCATCATCCCATGGTCCTTCTAGGAAGTAAAGCCTCTTATTGAACTGAAATCTTCAGACCGGTAAGATCAGGCCATTCTAGTGCTGCTCTCGGGGGCTTCTTGA